>NC_030389.2:16395478-16584424 GCF_001625215.2 Daucus carota subsp. sativus
TGATACTCCTTCTCCTCCACAGCCTTGGTATCCACAAATGACGCGAAGTTGTTCTTCTCATAAATAAACCCACTTGGTGCAGTATACTTCTTCATTGGTGCCATTGTAGTTACAGAGAAAGCTTGAGGAAAAATTAGAGTTTGCTTTTGCACAGAGAGAGAAGAGAACTTGAAGAATTCGAAAGAGTGAGATGAAAGGAAGTGAAAATAAATTAAAACACTTAAATACTTTCTCAGAAAATTGCTGTGATTGGCTGAGAAATTACCGTTGAGAAGAAATTACTCTTATTGAATTCTACTAAAATTACACACACGATCGTGTGTATAAAGTAGGAGAGAGACAAAAGAAATTTCAACGGCTCAGATCTGATAATACTTTCAACGGATGAAATAAGCGCCTCTTTAAACTTCATATTCAACTGATGAAGATCAGTTGAAAGCGTCTTCAACTGGTGTCATCAGTTGAATGAAAACAAAACAAGAGGATATTGTTTCAAACATCATTTGAAACAATTTCACTACTTCATCAGTTGAAATATTATAGACTTTATCCAGAATTATAATTAATTCAATTTTGATTAATCAAAATTAATCAAATTCTGGCTGCCAAATTACAGAAAAATTCACTCTAAATTAGGAGAAATTTAACATACCTAATTTACTTACCAACCTTGTGAATGTGGATTCATCAAGAGGCTTTGTGAAAATATCTGCAATCTGTTCTTCACTTGGAACAAAATGCATTTCAACAGTACCAGCCATCACATGTTCTCTTATGAAATGGTATTTGATGTCAATGTGCTTGGTTCTTGAGTGTTGTACTGGATTTTCAGTTATAGCAATAGCACTGGTGTTGTCACAAAATATTGGGATTTTTGAGAGATTTAATCCATAATCAAGTAATTGATTTCTCATCCACAATAATTGTGCACAACAGCTTCCAGCTGCAATGTACTCAGCCTCAGCTGTAGAGGTTGATACAGAATTTTGCTTTTTGCTAAACCAAGAAATCAATCTGTCACCAAGAAATTGACAGGTGCCTGTTGTACTTTTTCTATCAATTTTGCATCCTGCAAAATCAGCATCTGAATATCCAATTTGATCAAATCCAGAGTCTTTAGGGTACCAAATACCAAGATTTGGTGTTCCCTTAAGATATCTGAATATTCTTTTTATAGCAATAAGATGTGATTCTTTAGGATCAGATTGAAATCTAGCACAGAGGCATGTAGAAAACATAATATCTGGTCTACTAGCTGTCAAATATAAAAGAGAACCAACCATGCCTCTATAATTAGAGATGTCCACAAATTTCTCATTAGGACTTAACTCTAATTTGGTGGCTGTTGGCATGGGAGTCTTAGCTTCTTTGAAATCCAATAAATCAAACTTTTTAAGTAGATCATAGATGTAATTAGTTTGATTTATGAATATACCTTCCTTTACTTGTTTAACTTGTAAACCAAGAAAGTAGGTGAGCTCTCCCATCATGCTCATTTCATACTGACTTTTCATTAGATTAGCAAACTTCTTGCAAAGTTTCTCATCTGTAGAACCAAAAATTATATCATCTACATAAATTTGAACCAGAATAAAGGCACCATTTACATTTCTGTAAAATAGTGTTTTATCCACAGTTCCTCTGGAAAAATGATTATCTAACAAGAATTGAGACAGAGTGTCATACCATGCCCTAGGTGCTTGCTTTAGTCCATAGAGTGCTTTTAATAAAAAGTAAACATACTCTGGAAATTCTGGATCTTCAAAACCAGGAGGCTGACTGACATATACCTCCTCTTCCAGTTCACCTTTTAGAAAAGCACTCTTGACATCCATTTGATAAACTTTAAAATTTGCATGAGCAGCATAGGCCAGGAAGATTCTTATTGCTTCCAGTCTTGCAACTGGTGCAAAGGTCTCATCAAAATCAATCCCTTCAGATTGAGAGTATCCTTTAGCAACAAGCCTTGCCTTGTTTCTGGTGACAACTCCATTCTCATCCACCTTGTTTCTGAATACCCACCTTGTTCCTACAATTGTTCTGTTTTTAGGTTTGGGTACCAGCTTCCAAACATTGTTTCTCTCAAATTGATTTAGTTCTTCTTGCATAGCAAGAACCCAATCAGCATCTTTGAGAGCATCTTCTATAACTTTAGGTTCATCCTGTGAAAGGAATGCACTGTACAAACACTCATCTTGAGTTGCTCTTCTTGTTTGTACAGATGCATTTGCATCTCCAATAATTAGCTCAAAAGGGTGATCCCTTGTCCACTTTCTTTGTGGTGGAAGTGATTGTCTTGATGATGTGGCTTCATTATTGAAGTTCAGGTTTCCATGTTGGAAAGCTCCCCCTAAATTTGACATCTCATTATTTCTGGACTGATTGAAACTTTGAGACATTCTTTCAACTGATGATTCTTGAGGTGTTTCAACTGATCCCTCCAATGTAGTTTCAACTGATGCTTCAGTTGAATTTCCAATTGCAGTTGTTTCTTGCACCAGAGAGTCATCAGTTGGAATATTAATTCCAGGATTAAGTCCAACATTTTGAATAACATCATCATCATCATCATTGTCATACAGATCACCTTCACCTTCATTTTCAAATCTGAGATTATCATGAAATCCTTCATCTGAGAATCCTTGAATCTTCTTATCATCAAAAACTACATGGATTGATTCCATAACAATGTTGGTTCTCAGATTATATACTCTAAATGATTTTCCATCAGAGTATCCAACAAAAATAGCTTCATCTGCCTTGGCCTCAAATTTTCCAAGATTTTCACCTTGATTTCTTAGAACATAACACTTGCATCCAAATACATGAAGAAAGCTAATTGTTGGCTTCTTTCCTTTGAAGAGTTGGAAGGGAGTTAGATTATGAGGTTTGGTAATTAGTGAAATGTTTTGAGTGAAGCAAGCAGTGTTCACAGCTTCAGCCCAAAAATAGGTTGGAAGTTGAGCTTCATTAATCATGGTTCTTGCAGCTTCAATAAGAGTTCTATTCTTCCTTTCAACAACACCATTTTGTTGTGGAGTTCTTGGTGCAGAGAACTCATGAATAATTCCCTCTTCTTCACAAAATTCTTTCATCACAGAGTTCTTGAATTCTGTTCCATTGTCACTTCTTATCCTTCCAACTTTGACATCTGGATTGTTGTTTAATGCCTTGATATGATTGATGATGATTTTCCCAGCTTCATCCTTAGAATGCAGGAAGAAAGTCCAAGTAAATTTTGAAAAATCATCAACAATCACTAAGCAATATTTCTTCTTTGAAATGGACATTATGTTGACTGGTCCAAATAAATCCATATGCAAAAGCTGAAGGGGCTTCACAATTGATGAAAAAGACTTGCTTTTGAAGGAGCTTCTCTTTTGCTTTCCTAGCTGACAGGCTCCACATAATCTATCTTTGGAGAATTCCAGCTTGGGTAGACCTCTTACCAAGTCCTTCTTTACTAACTCATTCAAGGTTTTGAAATTTAGATGAGACAATCTCTTATGCCATAGCCAACTGTCATCTGAGCTTGCTTTGCTGAGAAGGCAAGTGATAGATTCAGACTTTACAGAATTAAAGTCAGCTACATATACATTTCCTTTCCTCTGTCCAATCAGAACCACATTGTTGTCATCTCCTTTGGTGACAACACAGGCTGCAGGAGTGAAATTAACTTTGTAACCTTTGTCACAGAGCTGACTGATGCTAAGCAAGTTGTGCTTAAGACCAGACACCAATGCAACTTCATCAATGATGACATTCTCTTTTGCAATCAAGCCATATCCCATAGTATATCCTTTGCTGTCATCTCCAAAGGTAATGCTAGGGCCAGCTTTCTCCACAAACTTTGTGAGCAGGGAGGAATCACCAGTCATGTGCCTGGAGCATCCACTATCCAAGTACCACAAATTCTTCTTGTGGTTTCCCTGCACACATTTTACAAACAGATCAAGTTGATTTTGGTACCCAAATTGCTTTGGGTCCAGATTTGTTAGTCTTAGCAATCTTTTCCACTTTCTCAACCTTTACCTTGGATTGAATTGATTCAATCTTTGGTTTTGGTTGAGAAATTGGAATATCAACTCTGTTTTCAAACACGGGCCTTTGAGGCATGCATACATTGTTCATTCCATGCAAATTTGAATGAAATTGAGGCATGTTAAAGGCATTAAAATAGGGATTGAACATATATGGCATGTTAGGCTGAGAATAAGGATTGTGAGGCAATAAACCAGGCATCATATTCATAGCAGATAAATTCATGTGAGGAACAGATGTCATAGGAATAGGCAAAGATAAATTAGGAGCAATCACAGTTTTACAATTAGCAGATAAATGATTTACACTACCACACTTACTGCAGGTTTTCCTAAGAGCACTAGCATTGGGAGTGTAATTGGTGTGCTTGTTAACTCCTATTTTGCCATTTCTATTTCCTTTCTTCTTTTTAGTCTCCTCAGATTTATGCTCACTGGTATCCAACTTCTTCTTGTTCTTGTTACTGGAATTAAGAGTGTTATGAACACTATCACTGGTCTCAGAAGAACTATTCTCACCCTTAACAAAATTCTTTTTAACAGGACCATATTTCTTGTTAAGCTTCTTGAGAACACTCCTGTCAACTGATGAGTTTTTGTTCAACTGATGACTCTCATCAGTTGAGACTTTGTTTTTCAACTGATGATCATCATCAGTATTCTCATCACCTGAACTGTTCTCAGATATCTCAAGCACTTTCTTATTCCTCTTCCATTCATTCTCTACAAAGGTCTCTCTACCTTGCATGTTAATGATATTGGTGGAAACATCCCTACCAGATTTCCATTTGGCAATAATCTCTTGTTCCTTATCAAGCTGTTTTCTTATGATCTCTTCTCTTTTCAGAACAACCAAGAGATCATCCTTGGCTGTCTGACACTCAATTTTCAGCTTCTCAAACTCAATAAATTGAGCTTCTAAGACACTGTTTCTATCACTAAGAAAGGTGTTAGCTTCCTTAATTCTACTA
Organism: Daucus carota subsp. sativus; assembly: GCF_001625215.2. NCBI lineage: Eukaryota > Viridiplantae > Streptophyta > Magnoliopsida > Apiales > Apiaceae > Daucus > Daucus carota. The sequence goes on from NC_030389.2 coordinate 16,400,490, forward strand.
TTTTCCTTAGTAAGAGATTTTAAAGAAACATGCAAATGATACAATTCTGTAGACATTTCATTAATGGTAGCATTGCATTCATCTTTAGTTAACTCAACTAGATTTGTAGTGAATACCTGACTACTGCTTCCAGTGTTTTCTTCTTGATCTGTGGAGTTGGCCATTAGAGCTAGATTGACAAACTCCTCCTCTTCATCAGAATCATCTCCAGCTGCCCAATCATCCTTTGTGATAAATGCTCTTTCCTTTTGTTTGAGAAGTTCATAATATTTCTTTTTGTAGTCAATGTTTTCACTTGACTTCTTCTCAACTTTAGGCTTTCTGCACTCATTTGCAAAGTGACCTGCATTCCCACAGTTGAAGCACTTGAATTTTGATCTGTCTATCATGCTTCTATCAGACTTGGGATTGCCTTTAAAAGATTTTGCAGAATTAAAATTCTTTTTGAATTTCAGTTTGGAGAATCTTCTTGACAGGAAGGCTAGATGCTCATCAATTCCATCACTTTCTTCACCAGAATCAGCTACTTCTTTCTCTTTTCTTCTTCCTTTGCTTGACTCTGAGCTCTCCTCTTTGACCAACTTCTCAGTTTCTTCAACTTGAGACTTTCCCTTGTCCTTGACAGTATCCTCTAGAGATGCAACTAGAGCCACAGATGAATGCCCTTTCTTTTGACTTTTCTCAATCTCTTCATCTTGTTCCATCTCAAGCTCATAAGTTTTTAAGGTTCCATACAGTCTCTCTAGAGTGTAGTCTTTAAATTCTTGTGTATTTCTGAGAGAGACTGTCATGGGTTTCCATTCTTTGAGAAGAGCTCTTAAGAATTTCAAGTTTGAATCTTTAACTTGATATACTCTTCCAAAGAGCTTTAGACCATTTAACAGTTTTTGAAATCTGTTAAATGTATCACTCAAACTTTCACCAGCCTTGAAATGGAATGACTCATATTGTTGAATCAGAAGCTGCATTTTGTTCTCTCTCACTTGCTCATTCCCTTCACAGATGGTTCTGATGGTGTCCCAAACTTCTTTGGCACTTGTGCAGCTGATAACACTATCAATCATTTCTTGATCCAAACCATTGAACAGAAGATTCATGGTTTTCTTGTCCTTGTGCACTTCTTCAGTATCTTCTTGAGAATATTCATGGATAGGTTTTGGAATCATCTTACCTACCATGTCTTCACCATCAGCTCCCATACTTGTGCAGACCTTCATGGGGACATGAGGCCCTTTTTCAATGCAGTTCACATAGCTTTCATCAATGGACAACAGATGCAGATGCATTCTCACTTTCCAGTGAAAATAGTTGTCTTTGTCAAGAACAGGAATCTTCACTCCAGCATCCTTCTTTCCCATCTTTCTCTAGCAGTGTTGATCTTTTTCCCTGTCTGTTGGGAACCTCGCTCTGATACCAATTGTTATTTTACACCAACTAAGAGAAAGATTGTAGAAGGGGGGGTTGAATACAATCTTTTACAAATTTAAAAGATTTAAGAATAATATACTAAGAACACAGTAAACAGAAAAACACCAAGTATTAAAAATACGGGTGGATTGAATGATCCACCCGTGAGATTTTATATCGAAGAATCTGTGGATTGTTTACAATTCGCACAGCTGCTGGTTCATCACTCAAACAAGTTCTAACTCTCAGATTTTTCTCTCAAGTAATTTGAACAAGTTCAACTGATGCTACTAACTTGGTTATATACTCCAAGTTTTACAAAGCTTTTAGCTAGATTACAAAATGCACTCTAATCTAAAAACATTGCTGCACAACTTTGTCTTATGCATGCTTTCTGAGATGTCTTCATCTTTGACCATCATCTTGATTTGATCCAGATTGCACTGCATGAGATAAGTATGTTTCTGCTTCTTCTTTATTTTCCTAATTAGGCTTCCATGTCTATTTTAGTGTAATTCGATCCATGTGATTTGTCAGACTTAAGCTCTAGTCACTTTCAACTGCTCTTTGCTTCATCAGTTGAAAGTTCTGGTTGCTTTCAACTGCTCTTGACTTTATCAGTTGAATGCCCGGCTCATCAGTTGAATGAATTACAAACTCCATCAGTTGAATGCTGTTCTAGTCTCATCAGTTGAATTCCTCAGCATCATCCGTTGAACACTTTGTCTTCAGTTGAATGCTTGATTTTCATCAGTTGAAACATCATCCAGTCTTCATCAGTTGAATAGTTACATCTCATCAGTTGAATATCCTTCACTTAGATAAAATTACATGGCATTGGATATTTACAATTAGCCATTTATTCTACCCATCCGTTGATAATTCCCAAAGACAAGAAATGTAACAATTACAACTGAAATTTGATAAAGATTCTAAGTAAGACATGTTACAAAATGTTTATGTTATCATCAAAAATTATTGATTCCTAACACCCAGTCTGATGCATGGGTTGGAAAAAGACCCAGAGTATTGAGCTGCCACAAGTAGTGTAAAATGAACAAACCACTCAGATTATATCCAAATAATTGATGTACCACATATATGAGATGGATATTTTCTTACTTTCCAGAAGCCAAGTGCTAAAGAGCGCAATGTAGAGTAGTTTGGGACCAAGGAGATCAACTCTCCCATCCTTGTAAGGCTCAAAAACTGTAACAGAAGGTTTAAAAAAGACCTACTTGAGATGCAAAATTAACATAATGCGCACACGATAACATAGGGTGATAACATAAGGGTATAGCATAAAAATGCTAAAACTTGAGTATAACTATTTATCCAAGCTATTTGATAATATCAATTAGAAGTTTCTAACAGACAAAATCCGAATATTATTCTATCACAGATATACTTCTATGACATGGTATAAGACCCAAACTTTAGGGACAACATATAAACCATACCGTAACAGTTTTCTTTGCCCCTGAGGCATTCTGCTCAAAATGCTCTTCATTCAAGCTCATCTCACCAAAACATGCATCATAATAGAAACCCTGCAAAAGCATTTAATTAATAATAAGCATACATTAAATCATATACAACATAATAATCAATGCTCCTCTCAAGTTATTAAGTTAGCAAAAAGGGAGGGGTAATCGATGAAAATATTATCAGTCTGAAAGATGTAATTTATAAGATCATATACTGCTAATCAATTCAACCATTTCGTTACACAAATGCACTCACCTCTCTTGTGGTACATGGCCCAATACACAATTTGCATCCATAAGTCATCTCAAGAGACTGCAACAGTTTGATATCTCTTTTGCAATATCAAAGGAAGTCGACATCCATTTCTTCCCTTCCTTCACTGTCCCATCCGGCAAAGTCAGCCTAACACAAAAAAAATCAAAATATTACACGTGTACACATTACACACATATACATACTTATGCATCCATTCTTATATCATATTCGACCATTTCTCTGGTTCAAGTATCTCTAATAAGCAAAAAGTTAATAACCAAAATGTAACCATACATAAAGAAAGATAAAAAATTAACAAATTACCCATTCTTTTCTTTCAGGCAAATCAACGAACACTTTATGAACGGGATTTTAACCTGCAACTAAATTACAAAGAAATCATTAGAAGAGTTGTAGTTCAAATAGAGATTATACAAAAGAAATATTACGAATAAAAAAGAGAAACTTAATAGAGAGATTAGGGGAAGAAGAAAGAAGTGATATTTAATTCATTCAAAGTAGCTTGTATACAGAGAGAAACTGTACTTGCCAAAAGCTCTAGAGAACGGGTAATTCAAATCGAAGCTTGTCGGAGAAGCTGTAAGAGCAGGATTGAGGAAAAAGTGGTGTTTATTCACAACACTGAACTGATTGAAAGCATGGTGAAAAGGAGAAACTGTGTGAGATGTGTGAGAATCTTAAAAGGGCAAGCTGCCATATTTGGAAAATGGACCTGTTTCAGATCTGTGAGTCTTTTGAATTCAAGCTTGTCGAAGAAGCTGTAGAAGCTGGGGAAAAGAAGGACGTGTTGTTCAGACAAAGATTGAGCACATGCAATAGATGGAGGAAGCGGTGGCATTTTTGCAAATAAAACGAAAGCAGGGGTCATTTATTTAGGCATGTATCACTGTACATATCACGCATCAGGAACTATTATATAGATAGATAGATAGATAGATAGATTTTGTTGAACTGTTATATTGTACCTTTAATTTTTAATATTTTGTTGAATCTGTAAATTAATTGTGTTGAATATGTTAGATTGTTTCTTTTAGTTGAAATATTTTGTTGAATCTAATATTAAAATTTGTTGCATTGTTGTTTCCAATGTTGAATATGTTGAATCTCCTCTTGAATTGTGTTGAACATTTTTAAAAATTTATATTGTCATTATAACATATTTTTTATGTTATATGTAGTTGTTCTATGTGGATAGAGTGTGGATTAAAATTGAAACTGAAGTTTTCCGCACCATACCAAGATTCACAGCTTGGTCAGATAAAGATTTGAGAGCAAGAAAAAGGAAGGAAACTTCTGAAAATCTATTTGGAAAAGGAAGAATCAGGTCTGTAGATGAAAGCACTGAACAGACACAAGAAGTTGCTAGAAATGTTGATGAAGAAAGAAAGAGAGTAAGTAAATATATGACTTTGTTTTTTGACTTACAATATTTTATTGAATATTTTGTTGAATATATTAATTTGTTTCTTTTAGTTGAAATATGATGTTGAATCTGTATATCAATTCTGTTGAATATGTTAGATTGTTTCTTTTAGTTGAAATATTTTGTTGAATCTAATATTAAAATTTGTTGAATTTGTTGGGTTATTTCTTTAAGTTACAATATTTTGTTGAATATATATATCAATGTTGTTGAATATATGATATTGTTTTTTATAGGAACAAATGATTGTTGAATTAGAGAACTTGGCTTTTATCTTGGTTGAAAGTCGAAAGCAATTTGATGCAGCAAACATACAATTCAACAAATGTTTGAAAAGTTGTATTGATTACAACACTGTAAATAATAATGAAGAGTTTTAGCAAGGGTTGAAGCTGCTCAAGTTTTTGTCTGTAGTGAGGCTGAGCAATTTGAAAATCCATCAGGGCAGCCAGAAAAGATACTGAGGAAACTTCTCAACATAATTTTGAACCATTGGGCAATCCAGTTGAAGAGACAATTGGAACAACAAATAAACAATTTGACACTAGCATTCAACAAGGTGCAGAAGTAGAAACCTCAAAGATTAATGATCCGGTTTCTGAAGAAAGAGAAGTTGAAGCAGAAAAACAAGTTGAGGAAGAAAGACAAGTAGAAAAGGAAAGAACAATTGAGGAAGCTGAGGAAGAAAGAGAAGTTGAAGCAGAAAAAGAAGCTGATGGAGCGCAAAAAGAAATTGAGGAAGAAAGACCTGTTGAAAAGACTGTTTCTCCAGTTCAGTCATCAAAAGAAATTGAGCAAGAAAAACCAGTTGAGAACATTGTTTCTCCGGTGCAGTCATCAATGGGAAGTGAGGTCCTCAGAATGGTTGACGATGCTGAAAAAGATTACCAAAAAAAAATCATGGCCCAAGAAATGGCAAGCAACGTAAATGTTGTTGGAATAGCAACTGAGGCTGTATCTGGGCTTCAGGATGAACGCACCAGTGATACTGAGATACCTGTTGCTGAACACAAAGCAAGTGAACAAGAACAAGCAGCACAAGAAGCTCTTGACGTCAGTTCACGTAAAGCAGCATAGCTTGTTAAAAAGGTAAAGTATTAAGAATTTTTAATATAATATAATCATGTGTTCTATATCACTTTATTCAACTAGTTCAACTGCCCAATAACCAATGTTCAACATTTGTCTGTGTTGAACATGGGTTCAAAGCAGGTTGAACATGGTTTATTTCTATAAACCAACTCAACCCCAAATCGTATCTCGTAAATATGTGGCTTAGGGTTGAAGATTGAAATAATAAATGACATCTTTCTATACCCCCAACCAAACCCTTAAGATTTTTTATTATGTAGAGATTGGATCCATTTTATTTCTATATGCCAAATAAAAACCCAAACATTATCTCGTAAGTGTGTGATTAGGATTAGAAATTGAAATAAAAAATGACATCTTTCTATATGCCCAACCAAACCCTTAAGATTTTTTTATTATGTAGAGATTGGATCCATTTTATTCTCTATTTTAATTAATTTTACTGTTTTAGTATAATCATTTGTTTTAGTTCAACAGCCCATTAATAAATGACATCTTTCTATACCCCCAACCAAACCCTTAAGATTTTTTATTATGTAGAGATTGAATCCATTTTATTTCTATATGCCAAATAAAAACCCAAACATTATCTCTTAAGTGTGTGATTAGGATTAGAAATTGAAATAAAAAATGACATCTTTCTATATGCCCAACCAAACCCTTAAGATTTTTTATTATGTAGAGATTGGATCCATTTTATTCTCTATTTTAATTAATTTTACTGTTTTAGTATAATCATTTGTTTTAGTTCAACAACCCATTAACCCATGTTCAACATTTGTCTGTGTTGAACATGGGTACAAAGGAGGTTGAACATGGGTTAATTCTATAGTGATTACTAGAAAAAACTGAATGTTATAATGATTAATAGGATGGAAAGAAAGTAAAGATTATATTCAACACAACAAGAAGGATGAATGTAGTATCTTCAACTGTTCCTCCTCCACAGAAGCTGACAATAAAAACAACAAGTACCCAACCAAATTTGCAAAGCTTTGGAGAAGTCCTTTCTACTTTTTCTTTAGGATTGACTCAAGTTGAAAAGGAAGCAGAGGTTGAAAGACAGAGAAAATCAGAAGAAGAAGCTGCAAAGGTGGACAAGGGGAAAAGAATAATACATACAGCTGAAGTGTTGAAATCTCCCTGGAAGATAAGATTAACAAAAATCAGCACAAAGATTAACAAAGAAGAGCAAAAGTTGAGAGATTGGCTTCAGACAATTGATCCAGAAGGATAATAAGTTTCTTCGAACCTCCAGTCAAATGAAGATTTTTGTTGAATATTATATCATTTTATGATGAGTACATGGATAATATTTAATCATATTTGTGTTGCAATAGTTTCCTTTACTTTGACACTGCAAACGCAATTTTGGACAATTCAAATTGCATTTCTTTCCAGCCAAAACAGTTGGTGACAACACAAGTTGTTGATGCTTTCTGCCACATTCTGAATATGAATGAAATGTATAAAGCTGAACAATCACCTCTGAGACTATTTGTTCCTCATCATGTGACTGTAAGTGAATTGTCAATAGAATTTAAAAAGTAAAATATATCATTATACCATGTGAATAACATTTTATGATTACTTGTAGGTCTATGTTTTGAGTCATTCAAATTTAGAGGAGAGAGAGCAACATTTCAAAAAGTTTGTAAGAGATTTTGATGATGTTCTGGGTGCTTATGATCACATCAAATTCAACGATGTTGACTTGGTAAAATATTTACTTCATTATAAGTTTTGGTCATTATATATATGATAACTATAATTTTAACTGATTTTAATGTTTGTGCATGAATGACAAATAATATGTATATAATCGTGTATTTAATATCACTGTATTCAACTATTTCAACAGCCCAATAAACCATGTTCAACATTTGTCTATGTTGAACATGGGTGCAAAGGAGGTTGAACATTGGTTATTTCTATACCCCAACCCAACCCCAAACCGTATCTCATAAATATGTGAGTTAGGGTTGAAAATTGAAATAACAAATAAGGTCTTTCTATACCCCCAACCAAACCCTTTTGAGTTATTGTTTTTATCTTCTACTGATCAAAAATTTAATAGTGTTGAACATGGCTACAAAAGGGGTTGAACATGAGTTATTTCTATACTCCAAATCAAACCCGAAACGCTATCTCGTAATAAGAGTTAGAAATTGAAATAAAAATGACATCTTTCTATACCCCCAACCAAACCCTTATGATTTTTCATTATGTAGAGATTGGATCCTTTATATTCTCTATTTTAATTAATTTTACTGTTTTAATATAATCGTTTGTTAAATATCACTGTATTCAACTAGTTCAACAGACCATTAACCCAAGTTCAACATTTATCATTGTTGAACATGGGTACAAACCCCAAACGCTATCTAGTAATTTTCTGACTAAGCGTTGAAAATTGAAATAAAAAGTGAGATCTTTCTATAGCCCTAACCAAACCCTTTTGAGTTTTTGCTTTTTAGACATGGGATTCATTTTATACTCTATTTTAATTAATTTTACTGTTTTAATATTTTCCAATAGATTTTCTTCAGCATGACAATTGCTGAGCATCACTACCTCTTATGGTTCAACATTAAAAAACCAAGTTTTGAGGTTATTGATAGTAGTGCTCTGCAGCCAGATTTCGATGCAAAGTACCAGCAAATACCTCAAAATATTGTAAGTAATTACTACTTTATTAAAATGATCATATAATTTTTTGACTTGAATTTAACATGGAATTCTCTCAATTAATGTATGGTTTTTAACAGAGAGACTTCCTTGTAAGATACATGGTTTTAAAAAATCATTCAAAGGCGAAGGACATAGCTTCTCTTGTTCCTGTAAGATTGGAAATGAAGTGGAGAACTGAGCACAATCATATTGATTGTGGTCTTTTTGTCATGAGACAAATGGAGCACTACCAGGGTGTTTCAAAAAATTGGGATTGTGGACTTGCTGTTGAGGGAAAAGTCCAAGACCAACAGTTAGATGTTCTGAGGACAAGATATGCACGGCAGATTCTATTACATGAATGCAACAAACAGAAGCATCATGTGGAGTTTCAGATTTTTTGAAGAACATGTGAAAAAAGTTGAATTGGAGAAGCAGAAAAAAAAAGAAAAAAAAAAGCAAAAGGATACTAAAGCTCCAGCAAAAAGACAAAGACGTGCCTAAGCACAATTTGATCAGACATTTCTGAGTAATTAAATGTTTTGCTTGTAAATATTTTGCTATTATGTGCATTTTGCTTAATACATAATTCCTCGGTCACCAAGAAACAGAACTATAATTGCATGAATGCTAATTGATCTGTATATAATTGTTTCTTTAGTATCAATGTATTTTATATGTACTATTCTTCCCTAGTTCAACAGCCCAATAATCCATGTTCAACATTTCTCTGTGTTGAACATGGGTACAAAGAGGGTTGAATTCATGACTTATTCTATATCCCAAATAAAACCCCAAACAATATCTCGTAAGTATGTAATTAGGGTTAGAAATTGAAATGAAAAATGACATCTTTCCGTAACCCCAACCAAACCCTTATGATTTTTTATTAAGTAGAGATTGGATCCATTTTATTCCCTATTTCTATAATGAAAAATTCATAGTGTAATTTAGGAGATATTTAAATTTGGATTATAAACTATTTTTGTTTAATTATATAGACAGTACAACATTCAACATTCAACATTATTTGTACAACAATTCAAAAATGAAACTATATTTGAACAACAATTCAACAATGAAACTATATGTATTCAACATTAGTTATATAACAATTCAACAATGAAACTATATGTATTCAACATTATTTATATAGAAATTCAGGAATGAAAGTATATGTGTTCAACATTATTTATATAACAATTCAACAAAGAATTTTAACAAAACTACAAAATAACAAATGTTCAACTATACAAAAACTAGAGTTCAACATTGTCACCCATGCCACTTTCACTGTTGTCTGTACTTTGTTTTTGTTTCTTCTTTCCAGCAGAATTCTCATCCAAATTTTGCATTTTTCTTATAGGACAGTTCCTGAAGTCATGATAAACTTCTGTCTTGCAATACCTGCAAATCCTCTTTAGTTTACCAGAAAGTATAGTTGATTTTTCAGCGGCACTATTAATTCTCTTTGTTCCACACCCTTTGTTCCGACATTGATTTGGAGGCTGGACTTGAATGTTAACTGGAATCTCTGATCCAATAAACTTTTCAACAACATCTTTCTTGTTTCCCACAACTAGCTTCCCTTCAAATATCCAACCGCGTAACTTCTGTTTTACATCTTTTAGACAACTTTGAATCAAATCAAGTGCTTCTTTATTGTCACCACCCAACCCCATACACGAATTGAAATCAAACCAAATATCATTCACAATAACACTAAATTTCTCTTTATCATCATTTGATGTGCTTGAAACAAATCTTGTTGCATTTTTTTCAGCATTTTTCATGCATCCATTCAGAACAAGATGCCTTGGCAGGTTGTGCACAGGAACTTGTTTTAATGCAAGAATCAAATGACTGCGTGGCAAACCAATTCTTTCAAACATCCTACAAGAACACTCAAGTTTATGATTATCCAAAATGTACAAAACCTGTACCAAATATAAGTGATTTAATATCAAATATAAAATACATACAAACATGAAAAATAAATTACATATATTCAACACTACTAAAACATATATTCAACACAAATTGAATTGAAGTTCAACACAAACTTAAATATATTCAACACTACTAAAACATATATTCAACAAAAATAAATATATTCAACACCCCTAAGACATGTATTCAACACCCCTAAAACATGTATTCAACACCCCTAAGGCATTGTATATCAAATATAAAATACATGCAAACATAAAAAATAAATTACACTGAAAAAAGGCATTAAATAATAATCAAATGCAGTCTACTAGTAATAGGGGTGTGCATTCGGTAAAAACCGAACCGAATTAAAATTCGGTTAACCGAAACCGAAAAAGCTGAAAAATTCCTGCCGAAAACCGAACCGAATTTAATTCGGTTTTGAAACCGAACCGAAATTTATATTTCGGTTAATACCGAAAACCGAAGTTTAAAACCGAAATTTCATAAAAACTTGAAAAACTTGAATAACAGAACACACAAAGACATTATAATTTTACAAGTTATGAACGATTACTGAATAAAAAAGCTTAAACACATCCGGCCATGAAAAACCAACACTTCACAATTCATATGTCATTAAAATTAACCAACAGACACCATTAGTCTATCACAATCTATCACAAATTTAGTTCAGTCGCACAAATTCCTGCCTTCTGCTAAGCGTTAAGGGCCCTCCCTACTGAAATGCTACGTTGCTGGCTACTGAATTATTCGACTAGTTGGAGACATACAAGCTGGTGGTGCTCATTCCCTGGCTGCTGCTGCTGCAAAATGACACCAAATAACAAACCACAGAGCATGAGTTACATATTTCAATTCATTATTAGAATACCAAGTCAAGAAATACACATGCACAGATTGTCTAACACACAATCACATAGTTCTGTACTTCACCTATTGCTGTCAGTCTATCAGACTATCACTACATGTTAATCAATTTAATATTATGTCATTATTGGATTATATATCCTACATTCAATCAACTTCTATCACTCTATTAATTCTTTATCAAAACAGATTATAAATCACATTATCATATAGATTGCAGTCATGTAAAATAACCAAGCAACTAAGCAAGCTCATCATATCACAGTTTTGTTCCAAAATCAAAGCTTGCATATAATTACAGGACAGTTGGCATACACATTGATCATAAGGTCAGAGAGCAGACATCAATATTATATTTATGTAAAACTAAAATTTCAATTTCATCTCTAACTTTGATGTAGTGATCCCATACATTGCTTCGAGATTCCATTGGCTTCCTCTTTCTAGGATTTGAAGCCACGGTTTCAGTTGGTGCTTCAAGTTCTTCTTGATAATCACCCTCATTTTCCATCTGAAAATTACAAATGAAACAATTTAGCAACTCATAAATGATAAAACAACTATCACTATTCACTGGCATCACTGCCCGCTGGTGGCCAGTAGCCAGTAGCCACTGTCCAGTGTGCAATGCCCATTATAATGCACACATCAAAGGATTTATAAGTTACGAGTTAGAACCCATCAAAGTATTCAATTTAGTTCATCTAGTTAAGTTAGACATAACATCGAGCATATGCTGAGCAGTGACCACTGAGCACAACATTAAAAGAATTCGACACTGCTAATCATTAATCAATTAACGAAGTCGAGCAAATCAATTAACTAACTCGAGCAAATCAAAACACAGAAGAGGAAAATTAATCAAAACAACTAGCTAGGGTTTCGAATCAAAGAAATCCACGAAGAAAGTTACCATATTTGGGCTGCGCGAAGGAAGATTAGATTCGAATTTGAATCTAGCAGCCTCGAATCAGTTGGTCGAATTTGAATCTAGGGCTCCGCCGGTGAGTATCGGAGATTCGAAGTTGGGAAGCGTAGCCGCGTAGGATGTTATGTTATAAATGAAGTATCAGACTATCACTCTATCAGTACCATATATGTATTTTTGTGTAAAATATAAAATTTTAATATATTTATATTAAAAACCGGTTAACCAAACGGTTAACGGTTAACCGCGGTTAAATAACCGAAATACCGAAAACCGAATTTTCGATTTTTTCCCTACCGAAAACCGAACCGAAATTTGTATTTTGGTTAACCGAACCGGATTTTTTTCGGTTTTTCGGTTCGGTTTTCGGTTAATCAAACCGAATGCTCACCCCTAACTACTAATTCAGAAATACCTGAAATTCTTTAGCAGCTTTAAGATCATGTAAAATAAACTTCTTTACTTCAACACCACTCATATCCTTTATTACCAAATAGAAACAAGAATCTCGTACTTGTTTCTGGAATTTATAAAATATTTCACGTGTGTATAACTCTGCAGCATCCTTCTCCAAAAACAGTTCTGTATCAGTACTTGGGAACGCAACATTAGATTTATGATTCAAGTCTGAATTGATATTACATTGCTTATCCATTGCAGTCTCAAAACGTAGATAAAACTGAGATAGAGTATCACCAGGTTGATGATAATAACTAAAAAATGAATTTGCACTTTCTGACCAAGATGTTGTCTGTAATATTCTTAATAAAGGATCTTCTTTGAAATATCTGGAATCCATAAATGTCGGCATTCATACATATCACACAACCACTCATTGTCAGTCATCTTAAACTCATCCATCAAAGATTTCCAACCAGCTTCAAACTCAGATATATCCAAATTTTCACCCCATACAAAAGGTTTAAGCTTTGATAAAAATCCACCATCCATTGCCAATACCACACCAACCTAAAAATACATTTAAAAAAAACTAACAAATATCAGGCATACAAATTTCTCAACATAAAAAATAGATATATTCAACACTACTAAAACACATATTCAACACAAATGAATATATTCAACACAAATTGAATTAAAGTTCAACAGAAACTAAAATATATCCAACACAACTAAAACATATATTCAACAAAAATAAATATATTCAACACCCCTAAGACATGTATTCAACACCAATAAAACATATATTCAACACAAATACATATATTCAACACAAATGTTATGAAGGTTCAACAGAAGGTACCTTGGATGGAAATTTTTTCATGATGTGCCACATACAAAGACGATGCCTTGTCTTTTCTTTATCGAACACATCAGCAATTGCTTGTTTCATTGCAGCACATTGATCAGTCAAAATGCATAATGGATGTCGCCCCATACAATTTAGTAAAGCTTGAAAAATCCATTTGTAATGAGCTATATCTTCTTTTGAAAGTAGACCAGCACCAAAAGTTACACACTTTCTATAATTGTCAACACCACAAATTGGAACAAAAACCATGTTATACCTGAAAACAAATATATGTTTATTAAGAATTCAAGAAAAAAGGGAATAAGATATACACAAAATATGTTAGAAAATAACAGAAATTTCTTACTTGTTAGTACTAATGTGGCATCTACTGAAATAACATCACCAAACACATCATAGTTTCTACGACCAACACAATCTGCCCAAAATAACTTTGTCAATTTTCCAGACTCATCCACATCATGTTCATAGTAGAATCTGCCATTAGAAGACTCCTTCAAAGCTTGAAATTTATTCAATATTACTTGTGCATCTGCATTCCCAATTATGTTCTTCAAGTCTCTATTCCAATTTTTAAATTCAACAACTGTTGCACCAATCTGGTCATACCCTCCAACAAACTCTTTCATTAAACCAAACGCACGAGCATGACCTATTCGGACTTTTGAACAATCAAATGCAAAATTTTGATGTGCAACAGTCATTGACCGGTTTGCCTTCAAAAACTTCTTACCATCAGCACTAGCAAACCTATGATTATGTTGTTCAATAAACGAAGTAATCTCATATATTGAACCCTTCATATGTTTCACCACAATCATAGCAGGACATCCACATCTAGTAAACATACTTTTCCTCTTTTGTTTTGAACAAAATGAGCCATCATCATTCTTCTCACCATTTTTAGAATAAAAGCCTTCTCGTGAACAGTGAAAACATTTCGATTGAATACGTCCATCTCGATATCGCTTTTCACTACCATGCCTAATATCAAATCCACAAGAACGACCATAATCAACATAAAAATGCGCAGCCTCATCTATACACCTAAATGATTTTCCAACATTAGGTTTACTATCAACCATACAAGGCAACCAATACGTTGTAGAACCTGGAGATACATATTTACGCGAAGACAAATCATCAACTTCTCCCAAAGAAAAATCATCATCTTCTATAGCCACAACATCCGTAGGCAATGTATTAGCATCAAAGTTTTGAGCAATTTTATCACCAAAACCTGAAAAAGGTATACAACTAAACTAAAATTCACAAAACATTATATTCAACAGTTACACATACACAACGTTCAACATAAAGAAAACAAAGATTCAACAAATATATTGTTCACATCAAAAAAAGTACTCAAGTAAGAGTAATCATACAAAATTGATACTTATATTAAACAAACACTTATAATTACAGAAAACAAAAATACACTTATAATTTATACTTATAATTACACTTATAAGTACATTATATTCAACAGATGCACATAGACAAAGTTCAACATAAATACAACAAGAATTCAACATATTTAAGTCATATACAGCTCGTTCAACAGAATTCATACTAATATTCAACAAACACTTTATAATTACATATAATAATTGATTCATATACAGCTTGTTCAACAAAAGTTAATCATACATTCAACGAAACAACAAACATTCAGATTAAAAAAAGAATCAACAAACTAAACTCAAAGAAAATCATGTCGGACCTGAATTCAAGTCCATAGCACAATCGCATAAAAGAAGAACAATCGAATAGAGTAATAACCAAATCTCCACCTAAAAAAACAAATTTTTTATTATAATATTCAATCAAACACCACAAAACACCTGGAAACAACCTAATCCCGACGATCACAGTACATTCGTCAAAGAGAAAACAATAAAACAACTAAAACACATCAAATCGTATATCTCGAGCTGAAGAAAACAAGTAAACAGCAAATTTATGTAAAAAAACAATAATTTACCTTCAAGTATGCTTAAATCTGTAGTCGAAAGTCGAGTTGTTCTCTCTCCAGCTCAGAAACTCGCCGTCGTCTCTCTCCGATGCGTCTTCTCTCTCTAGCCGGCAAAAATTTCCAACAAACAATAATACGCTCCTGTTAGTTTTTTAGTTTATATATGTTATAACTGTTTAAACGTAAATTGACTAAGTTACCCCTCTATTATAAAATTTTAAGTCAGCCCCAGCTCTAGGATCAAATCTAATCTGATGGCCCAAAAAAATTTGTAAGTTTGTAACTTAAAAAAGTTTTTATTTGATCCCATTCATATATATATATATATATATATATATATATATATATATATATATATATATATATAGAGAGAGAGAGAGAGAGAGAGAGAGAGAGTCCTACTCCAATAGAAATCAAATTAGCCTAAAAACTAAAAACCAGTTTCTGGACAATTTTTTATTACTATTTTTAACTACAGTAATCACTATTTTGTACATAACATATCACTAATTTATATATAGCATATCTCGCGAATATAAATATATATATATACACATATATGCAACGTATATGACCATCATCTTCACCCAAATCGTAATAATGGACCTCTAACCACCATTACCAAACGTTTCTATGACTTTCCACCATTGTATATCATCACCAATAGTCACATACACTTTCCATCATAACTTACAAAACTAACGACTACTTACCATCATCATACAACTTCACTTGCGGCTTCCTACCACCAAGAACCTTCCTACGGATGAAATTAATCATTTATAATCGATTATCAATAATTTGGATAAGTAGATTCTCTCAATTTTGATAATAAAAATCGTTGTTTACATACTGTATAAAAACAGTGATTAGTGCAGTATAAATTAGTAATACCCGTAGTTGTAAATAGTGGTAGGGATACTGATTTCTAGTTTTTATTTTAAGAGTGGTTTCTATTTGATCATGAGCCTATATATATATATATATATATATATATATATATATATATATATATAACTGAAATCATGTCAGAAGAGTAAAGAAAATAAAATTTGACGAAATCTCTAGAACTTGGACCGAATCCCTTCAATCCTTGCTCAAGTTCTCTCACAAACATTTCTCTCCCTTTATCTCTCAATGCACACAATATTCGATCTCTCTCTAATAATACAAACCGTAATAGTAATAGTGTTTTTAATGGTTTCCCTGGAAAACAAATCCGGTTTCCTAAAACAAGTTGAATTCTGAAAAGAAATTCGTAGGCTAACATTCAGGCCTGATTCTGGGCTGCTCCAGCCTCCAGTTGGGTTTTATTGCTGGACCACTTTAAATTTGTAGAAAATTCTGATATCTTCGCGTGGGCTGTTGAATCGCCCAATTCTGACGTCTAGAACTCAAGTTATGGCCCAAATAAGATTTGTTGGGCATGTTGTCCATAAAATTATCCGAATTTCCATCTGATTAAGCCCAAATAAGCTTGATTTAATCAAACTTTAGGAATATTTAGTTTCCTGCTAATAAACACTTAAAATTAATTAGTAATAACCCGATAATTTACAAAATACTAAAATTATGGGAATAAAATCATATAAAAGCATATATAAATATATGATCTATCAGTTGGCTATATTGGTTGGTTATAATTTAATATTAGTGTGCTATTAATATTTTAGATTGTTAAAACAGAATATATCAATTCAATATGATAATAAATGATGTGTAATCTTTTTACAGACTTCTTAGAGGCTTGTAGAAGTTCGACAAACATACGGTGGGTATGGTTGGCATATAATATTTTGGGGAATTATCTTATATACTGTTTTTTCAATCTTATTTTCAAAAATACTACCTTCTCCAATTTTATTTTCAAAAATACTACCTTCTCTAAAATATTTTCAAAAATACTATCTTTTTGAAAATATTTTCCAAAAATACGGTGGTTGCATATGCAACCATATATGCAACTACAATTCCTGATTTCAAGTTTCAGTTTTCAAATGTCATTTTCGACCTCATCTTTGGAGTCAATACACACACACACACACACACACACACACACAGACACACAGATATATATATATATATGTGTGTGTGTGTGTGTGTGTGTGTGTGTGTGTGTATTGACTCCAAAGATGAGGTCGAAAATGACATTTGAAAACTGGTACTTGAAATCAGGAATTCAGTTGCATATATGGTTGCATATGGTTGTATTCAGTTGCATATGGTTGCATTCAGTTGATTCTATTGTAATCTAATGGCCCGGCCAGGGGCACACCATACATCCGTTGTAACTTACAGTTTTCAGTTGCATTTAGTTGCATATGAGGTTGCATTTAGTTGCATATGAGGTTGCATTCAGTTGATTTTATTGCAATCTAATGGCCCCGCCAGGGGCACCCATACATCAGTTGTAACTTACAGTCTTCCGTTGCATATGAGGTTGCATGCAACCTCATATGCAACTAAATGCAACTGAAAACTGTAAGTTACAACTGATGTATGGGTGCCCCTGGCGGGGCCATTAGATTCCAATAGAATCAACTTAATACAACCTCATATGCAACCATATATGCAACTGAATTCCTGATTTCAAGTTCCAGTTTTCAAATGTCATTTTCGACATCGAAAATGACATTTAAAAACTGGAACTTGAAATCAGGATTTGTAGAATTGCATATATGGTTGCATATGCAACCACAGTATTTTTTAAAATATTTTAGAGAAGGTAGTATTTTTGAAAATAAGATTGGAGAAGGTAGTATTTTTGAAAATAAGATTGAAAACTTGGTTATGAATAAAAAAAGCCCTAATATTATCAAGACATTGACTATTTTCTTTCATTTTTGATAAGCCAACTCACTTTTTAGCAAAAAGATTTTCGTGGTTGGAGTTGTTCTTACTACTAATAATTTTAAAACCAATTAAAAATGTTATTATTCTATTACTACTAATAATTCTAAAACCTATTAAAAGAGAAAAAATGTAAAAAGTGTTATGAATGGATGTCCTAGATGCTTCTAGAAATTCTTTGCTTATGAGGCCCTTGTCTCTTAATCTTTCACATTCTTGTAAATTGTAACCTTAGACTTTTGGTCTTTCAAATACCTTGTAATCTACCTATAAATAGGTGGCTAAGTTGAGTTCATGGATACTTGATCTAATACACTTTCTCTTCTTTCACTATGCTCATGTCTCTCTAGTATATCATAAAATATTATATCTAACACGTTATCAGCACGAGTTGCTCAAAACTTTAAAAGGAGTTTGGTTTGCATAAAGTTTAGAAGGAGCAATCTCTTATATCTCATTTAAGCTAAAGGTATGATTTACATGAATTATAATTTTTTTTCTTTTTTGGATTATACTATACTCCCTATGTCCCTCTCATATCTTTACAGTTACTATTTTAGGATGTCCCTCTCATTTCTTTACGTTACTATAAATAGTAAGTTTTTCTCATCATTACACCTACTATCTTCCCTTACTATCTCATATTTAACAATAAAAACTACTATTACACCCACTACTTTCCTCCACTATCTCAAATCTATTATTAAATATTGATAGGTCCCACCACTTTACCCACTTTTCATCTAACTTTACTCATTTTTTATACATTATCTTGGTTTCCGTGTCCCCCTCCAATGTAAACAATTGAGGGGGACGGAGGGAGTATAATTTTAATCTTCTGGATTGTGTTCTTGGTTGAGTAATTTTCCTACCCTAAATTCATGCAAACTAGACCCTCTTTGCTTTTTGTTGTTGGCGACTGACATGAGTAAAAAAATTAGATTAACAACCTTACTTTTTATGCTTTTTCTTTCCCACCATGACGTGCCTGTCTAGGAATGAAATTTCCAAAATGAAGAGTACCTACATGTTCTGTACGTGTCATGTAAGAATATTAATAAATAAAAATGAGTAATCACTAGGCACTAGTATTGGATATCTTTATTCATGTGTAATAAATAGTAGTGTCTCATGTTTGGTCGCAAACATTTTGATCAAGTACCTTTCTGTTATAGTTCAGAGTTTGTGTCAATCATTTTGTATATATGTTCTTTGTTTTTGATCTGAAACAAGATATTTATATCATTATTGATGCTAGTCTTGTGCGCATGTAGTTGTTTATTGATTCATTACGTGTTATGCAGTGCACGAAAATCTTTAAGAATAAAAATAGTATTTTATAGGTTATCCTCTGTTAATTTTATTTTAGTCATTATGTTATGTACATTATAGTATAAGAACTAAATTTTTTAGAGTAACCTTTGTTGATAATCATTTATAATTATTGCATGATAAGACTAGATTTTATTTATAGCTTGGTTATTTTATTGTTTTTAAAATATTTATATTTGTAATATATTAGCCTTGTTGTTAGTGAGTTTATAGTATAAATTTAATATATTCTACTAACACTTGTTGTATAGTTTACAATATGTCAAACTTTACGAAACTTGAATTCGAGGCTCTTGATATCACGGGGAAGAATTACTTGTCATGGATACTGGATATCGAAATTCACTTGGCTGCACAAGGTCTCGGAAATACAATTAAAGAGGAAAATCAAGAGACTGAGTCAAACCGCGCAAAAGCTATGATCTTTCTTCGCCGCCATCTCCATGAGGCACTTAAAAGTGAATATCTTACGGTTAAAAATCCACTTGAATTGTGGAAAAATTTAAAAGATAGATATGATCATCAAAAGACTGTGATTCTTCCAAAAGCTCGATATGATTGGATGCATTTGAGGCTTCAAGATTTTAAAACCGTCAGTGACTATAACTCCGCACTTTTTAAAATAAGTTCTCAACTAAAATTATGCGGAGAAAATATCACTGACGCGAACATGTTAGAAAAAACTTACTCAACTTT
Organism: Daucus carota subsp. sativus; assembly: GCF_001625215.2. Taxonomy (NCBI): domain Eukaryota; kingdom Viridiplantae; phylum Streptophyta; class Magnoliopsida; order Apiales; family Apiaceae; genus Daucus; species Daucus carota. The sequence goes on from NC_030389.2 coordinate 16,420,723, forward strand.
TCATGCCTCGAATGTACTCCTCCAGCAACAGTATCGCGAAAAAGGTTTTACAAAATATTCTGAATTGATTTCATGCCTCCTTGTTGCTGAACAAAATAATAAGCTTTTGATGAAGAATCATGAGTCTCGCCCCACAGGATCTCGCCCATTCCCTGAAGAGAATGCGACAATATACAATTATGGGCGTGGACAAGGTGGCGAGCGTGGACGAGGTTGTGATCGTGGACGTGGACGTGGTTTTGCTCATGGACAAGGAACTCATGGTCGTGGATCTCAAATCCAAAATCACCCTATTTTCAAATATGATAAATCTAATTCCAACGCGAAGTTGGAGAAAAATATTAAAAAAGGAAAAAGGGTTGTGGAAAGTGAATGTTATAGATGTGGAATGAAAGGTCATTGGTCACGTACCTGCCATACACCAAAACACCTAACTGATCTTTATCAAGCGTCCCTGAAGGACAAAGGAAAGAATGTTGAAACAAATTTAGTTTTCGAAGATAAAGACCATGTAGATAATCTCCTAACAATGACTTATTTGGATACCGCTGATTTTTATGAGACTCTTGACGACACCACTACCCTAGATGATAAACTGAAAGCTTGATGTACTTACTTGCTTTATTTTAAATTCGCATGCATATGATTGTATCTCTTCATGATTATCCTTACTAATTATATATTTATCTGTTATTGAAGCAATATGGAAATTTTACATTCTCGCATTGGGCATACAACAAAAGAGGAAGATATTTGTCTTGTAGATAGTACAACAACCCACACTATACTTAAAAATGAAAAATATTTCACCTCTTTAAATAAATATGAAGGCAATGTATGCACAATTTCCGGGAGTATAAAATTGATAGAAGGCTCCGGAAGAGCTACTATATTACTACCCGAAGGAACAAAATTTATTATAAATGATGCATTGTTCTCCCCAAAATCACAAAGAAATTTATTAAGTTTTAAAGATATTCGTAGAAATGGATATCACGTTGAAACGATGAATAAAGGGGATAAAGAATTTCTTTATATTACAAGTATCACTTCGGGTAGCAAATGTGTTATAGAAGAATTGCCAACCTTTTTCTTCCGGATTATACTATACCAATATTCGAAATATTGAGGTAAATGCCACAGTAAACCAGAAGTTTATTGACAAAAATAATTTTATTATATGGCATGATCGGCTAGGGCATCCTGGGTCAATTATGATGCGAAAAATTATTGAGAATTCACACGGGCATCCATTGAAAAATCAGAAGATTTTTCAATCTAATGAATTCTCTTGTGCTGCTTGTTCTCAAGGAAAATTAATTATCAGGCCCTCTTTAGAAAAAATTGCAACAAAATCTCCTAAATTTTTAAAAAGAATACAGGGTGACATATGTGGGCCCATTCATCTATCATGTGGACCATTTAAATATTTCATGGTATTAATCGATGCATCAACAAGGTGGTCACATGTGTGCTTATTATCATCTCGTAACCTGGCGTTTGCGAGACTACTTGCACAAATAATCCGATTAAGGGCACAATTTCCAGATTACAATATTGGAACAATTCGATTTGATAATGCCAGAGAATTCACATCAAAAGCTTTTAATGAGTTTTGTGCATCAATTGGAATACATGTTGAACATCCTGTAGCTCATGTTCATACACAAAATGGTCTTGCAGAATCCTTTATTAAAAGACTCCAATTGATTGATAAACCATTAATTATGAAAACAAATCTCCCCGTTACAGTTTGGGGACATGCCAATTTACATGCAGCAGCACTTGTACACATCAGACCAACAAGCTATCAAATGTTCTCTCCCTCGCAATTGGCCTCCAGAAGAGAGCCTAATATTTCCCATCTTAGAACATTTGGGTGTGCGGTATACGTCCCATTGCCCCACCATAACGCACAAAGATGGAACCTTAAAGAAAGTTGGGAATATATGTTGGTTATGAATCTCCCTCAATAATCAAATATCTTGAACCAATGACAGGTGATTTATTTACTGCAAGATTTGCAGACTGTCATTGTGATGAAAATGTTTTTCCAAAATTAGGGGGAGGGATTAAAATTATCCCAAAATCAGGGGGAAAAAATAAGCATCTAGAGATATAAATTACATGGAATGCACCAACATTAAACATTTTTGATCCTCGTACAAACCAATGTGAACTAGAAGTTCAAAGACTAATCCATTTACAAGGCATAGAAAATCAATTGCCTGATGCATTCAATGATATCAATAGAGTGACTAAGTCACACACACCAGCTGCAAATGCTCCTCCAAAAATCGATGTCCCTGAAGGAAAATTATCAAGGAAAATGAGTCAAGACCTCGCATGAAGCGAGGTAGACCAATCGGTTCCAAAGATAAAAATCCTCGAAAAAGAAAAGGAGCAACATATGATGATGCCCAAATAGATGAAGTAAAATCTCAAGGAGAGACTCCAGAAGAGACCCGTGACATGAATAATCAAACCCCAAAGGAGGACCAGGTACCTAAAAATGTTGAAATAGAAGAGATCTCTATAAATTATGTTGTCACGGGAAAGAAATGGAACCGAAATAACATCATCGTCGATGAAAATTTTGCATATAATGTAGCGCTTGATATAATGATGGAAGATGAGGATCTTGAACCAAAATCTGTCGAAGAATGTCGACGTAGGGAAGATTGACCAAAATAGAAAGAAGCAGTTGAGCTCACTTAACAAGCATGAAATTTTTGGACCTGTAGTTCGAACCCCTGAAGGGACTAAACCCGTTGGATATAAATGGGTATTTGTGCGAAAAAGGTATGATAAAAATGAAATTGTTAGATATAAAGCACGTTTAGTTGCTTAAGGATTTTCACAAAGACCAAGCATAGATTATGAGGAAACATATTCCCTGCAATGGATGCCACAAATTTTCATTATCTTATTAGCTTGGCAATTATTGAAAAATTAGAAATGCGATTAATGGATGTTTTGACAGCAAACTTGTATGGTTCCCTTGAGAAAGATATTTATATGAGGATTCCCGAAGAATTTCGAATGCCTAAAGCATCTAAATTATACTCTCGTGATCTTTATTCTATTAAGTTACAAAGATCCATATATGGATTAAAGCAATCTGGTGGAATGTGGTATAAGAGGTTAAGCGAATATTTACTAAGGGAAAATTACAAGAATGACCCTATTTGTCCACGTATTTTTATAAAGTAAACAACATCTTCATTTTCTATAGTGGCTGTGTATGTTGGTGATTTGAATATTATTAGAACTCCTGAAGAGCTCCAGAAAACAGTTGATTACTTAAAAGCAGAGTTTGAAATGAAATATCTTGGGAGAACAAATCTTTGCCTTGGATTACAAACTGAACATCTTCCAAATGGAATTTTTGTGCAATAATCGTCATACACTGAAAAGATCTTAAAACGGTTCTACATGGACATATCACATCCATTTAGTTCTCCAATGATTGTTCGATCACTTGATAAGAAAAAAGACGTGTTCCGACCAAAGGAGGAAACTGTAGAGATACTCGGTCCTGAAGTACCCTATCTCAATGCTATAGGCGCACTTATATATCTTGATAATAATACACGACCTGATATAGCATTTTTTGTGAATCTATTAGCAAGACATATTAACGCCCCAACTCGGAGGCATTGGTATGGAGTTAAACATATTTTTCGGTACATTCGAGGCACAACTGATATGGGTTTATTTTATCCTAATAAATCCAAAGCAGTGCTAACGGGTTATGCAGATGCAGGATATTTATCTGATCTAGATAAAACTCGATCATAGACAGGTTATTTGTTTACTTATGGGGATACAACCATCTCATGGCGATCTGTAAAACAATCTCTGGCTGCTACCTCTTCTAATCATGCAGAAATTCTTGCAATCCATGAAGCCAGTCGAGAATGTGTCTGGTTGAGATTAATTTGTCAGCATATTCGAGAGTCATGTGGCATGCATCATGACATGACACCGACAATAATGTTCGAAGACAATGCAATATGCATCGAGCAAATAAAGAAAGGTTATATAAAAGGCGATAATACTACACATATCTCACCCAAGTTTTTCTTCACACATGACCTTCAAGAGAATGGAGAAATTGAAGTCCAACAGATTCGCTCAAGTGACAACCTTGTAGATCTATTCACGAAGTCGCTACCCCCATCAGTTTTTGAAAAATTGGTACATAAGATTGGCATGCGTCGACTTAAGGACTTGAAATAAATTTTTTAAAATCGATGTACTCTTTTTCCTTTACTAGAATTTTTCTTCCAATGGGTTTTTTTTCCTAGAAAGGTTTTAATGAGGCACGATTATTGAAAAGGCTATCCAAGGGGGAATGTTGCGAATGGATGTCCTAGATGCTTCTAGAAATTCTTGGCTTTTGAGGTCCTTGTCTCTTAATCTTTCACATTCTTGTAACCTTAGACTTTTGGTCTTTCAAATACCTTGTAATCTACCTATAAATAGGTGGCTAAGTTGAGTTCATGGATACCTGATCTAATACACTTTCTCTTCTTTCTCTATTTTCATGTCTCTCTAATATATCATAAAATATTATATCTAGCAAAAAAAAGTATATATAGGAGTGTGAAATAAGATGTCATCAATTTATTCTTGAAAATAAAGAAAATGCTAAATTACTTAGATCTATTATGAAAATGAATTCCAAATATCATGTCTCATGAGTCAATTGATTATAACTCTATAATAAATCTGTGTATCTAAAATAATCTCTCCGATTAAAACATTCCAAACTCATGTATCATCAACGTAACATTTTTGGGTGTCGGGTGGACAATTGAGTCTTGGATTTAGAGCAACTGCAACGCAAATAGTTTTGTGGGCCAACTTCCGCCTCGAACAAAGTGAAATGGACATGGGCAAAATAAAAGTAGGCAACACCACTGGAGTGCAACAAAAAACATGTCCAGTGTCCACTTTGGTATCCAAGCCCACCTGCTCGGGCACAACTTTCGAAATCATTTTTTATTTCTTTAAAACTTCTGATTCACCTGCATGTTACCATTGTGCATATTTTTATATACCCCTCCGCTCTCTTTTGGTAACGGATATATTTATAACCGTTATAATTTTTGTTATAAATGGTTTAGTTTTAGATTCACATAATGCAATCTCTCTCTTTGTATTTCTTCTTATATTTTTCTTTCTCCAATTTATTTGTCTAAGAAACATGAATCCCAATAATTCTTAACCTCCAAATTCGAAAAACCTAAACCCCAATTCTCAAGCCCAAATTTAAATTTTCCATTTCAATATCCAAATTCATATTTTCCATTTGAAAATGCTAGTATGGAATATACTCAATTTTCAAATATGGAAAATCGGAAGTTTAATTCCTATGTTCCTAATCTTTCATTTCTATTTTTAAATAATTCATTCTCATTTACTCAAAATTCACAAATGTATCCTTTTCCATCTAGCCAAAATTTTACAACATCACTTCCACAATAATTCTAACAATGACATTAATGTTTTAGACTGCTCCGCATTATTTGATGAAGGCTTGCTTTGAAAATGATATTGGGCTGAGACTTGAGACTGGGTAATGGGTACTGACACTTTGAAATGAATAATTGAATTGCAAGTCTCATGAACTGCTTAGTACTATATCAGTATAATATTTAATATAGTAAATAATAATTGAAATTTGATTTATTTTGAAAATTGAAAATATATGTATAAATTATAATATATACATCATGGCCCAAAAAATTATTTTATAGTATATATAATATATATTTTTCGGATTTTATTTCGGATCGAAAATGTCGGGGTGTCAATTCCAGATCGGTCTTTTATACCTTCCCTACTGATGAGCGCTGACTGGAGTGTCTGGTGTACTTGGATTTTATTTCGGATCGAAAATGTCGGGGTGTCAATTCAGATCGGTCTTTTATACCTTCTCTACTGATGAGCGCTGACCGGGGTGTCTGGTGTACTTGTAGATCGGTCTTTTATACCTTCCCTACTGATGAGCGCTGATCGGAGTGTACTTGTCTTTTCTTTAGTGTTATTTTATTTGTTTGCTTTTCTTTTTCTTTATTTTTGTAAGGATTTGTTTGCTTTATTTGACTTGTTTTTTGACAAGATTTTCATTTAATTGAATTTTGAGTTTCTTATTAAATTAATTTAGAATATTTATTCATGTATGTAATATTATATTATTCTTGTAATATTTTATTCTTAATTATGTAGTTTATTTGTAATTATAAATTAAATATTATATGTTTTATGATATTAGTTCTTTTTAAACTAGAATTATTAATATGAATTATATACATTTTGTTTATTTATTGAAATTATATATAATTATATTATTGTAAAATATTTATAATTATGCATAATATACATAAATAAGTATTATAAAAAAAGGGGTTAATTATCAAACTGATAATTGAAGTCGACAAATCGTATCGACTTCGTCACTGATCTTCACGGGGCTCAAGTGGCTCATTAAACTCGCATAATGGTATCAAACTCATCACTGCCGTTAAAAAAGTAACGGACGTATAGGCGGAATGCCAGATTGGCTGTACGGTTTGACATATGGCAGGCCACATAATTTGAAGTTTATATGTAAATAAAGTATGCAATCTTTTTATTAGATTAATTTTAGGATATAATTATCTGAATAAATGCATGGAACTAAATTTTAAGATATAATTAACAAGACTACTAGTTAAAAGTGATCGGGGATTAGCAATAATATTCACATAAATAAAATTTATTAAAAGAGAAAACATTTCAATATTTATTCAAAACTAATTATAATCTAATAAAAAACATAAAAGTTAATCTTGGATGTCTAGTTGATTATATCTTAAAATTTAGTTCCATGCATTTATTTAGATAATTATATCCTAAAATTAATTTAATAAAAAGATTGCATACTTTTTATTTGTCATAAGACGATTGCATACTTTATTTTCATATAAACTTCAAATTATGTGGTCTGCCACATGTAAAACCCTACGGCCCATCTGGCATTCCGTCTACACATCTGTTACTTTTTTAACGGCAGTGATGAGTTTGATATCATTATGCGAGTTTAATGAGCCACTTGACACCCCGTGGAGATCAGTGATGAAGTTGATAACATTTGTCGACTTCAGTGATGAGTTTGATAATTAACCCTTAAAAAAAATTAGTGAGACCCATTTATATATAAAATTTACTCCCTCCGTCCCCTGAGTACTATATATTGGGGGACGGGGACGCGGTACGGATTTTAATGCTCCTGTAAAGTGTAGTTGTATAATTTATTTTTAATTTTTTTTTTCTGAATTAAAGTTTGAATGTTATATTTTTATTCAGAAAAAGAAAATCTCAAAAATAAGTTACGTAACTATATTTTATAAGAGTATTGAAATATGTATCGAGCAGTTGAAAAGAAACATATACAATTATATGGGATAGGGAGCATGCAGTAGAATGGAATAGCCACTTTTTTACCCGATCCACTTTATTTCTAGGTGGCAATAAAAGAGAAGGGGGCCTTGGGCTCCCATTGGGATGCTCTCTTATAGCCGCTGGGCCCAAGTGATTGGTAACGTGGGTTCTGCCGACAGGTGACAGCCTAAGCCTAATTAACGGATCAGATTCTTTTCCATCACTCACTCCAATGTCGCCTATTAGTACAGTAGTATTGCCCCATTCACTCATAAAACTATCGCCTACGAAGCCACAGTGATAACAGCATTTGTTATACTTGGTGGTTGTGAGATATTACTATTGCGATTATGAGGTCTGAGATGTACAAGACAGCCGCTAGAGCCGCCAGGTCTCTCCTCTCTTCTTCAAAGTCCACCGCTTCTCATCTTCTCCCTGCAGGTCTCTCTCTCTCCCTCTCTCTCTCTCTCTCTCCCTCCCTCCCTCCCTCTCTCTCTCTCTCTCTCTCCCCCTCTCTCTCGATACAGATGTCTATGTCTAATCTCCTTGATTTTATTCATATTGACTGCTTATGTGTATAATTTTTTACCAATGTCTCCGCTCCATCTTCATTCTCCCATTCTGATTTTCCTTTTGGTCCAAATCTTACGCCGGCCTAGCCCCTTTCTGCCGGCTATTCAATTCTATATTCGTTAAGAACACTATATTATATGTATTTTGTACTGGTATAAAATAATATTAATTGCATTTATCTTATACTTATTAAATATTTTATAAATATCTAATATCGAATAAAAATTTTGAACTCCAAATCCAGAGATAAATGTTGACGATATAATAAAAGATTGAACCTCATGAGGATTGATTTTTATCGGTCAAATCGGTCCATCCGTATATATGATTAAAAGACGGATAAAAATGTATTAAAATGATAGGAGTCGCGTTAGAAAATTGGTTCTTTAAAATCATAAGTGAGGACATTGTATAACTATTTTTGTGTTGAAACGCACTTTTTGAAAATTAATGATAGTTGACTTTAACCTTGATTTTTGTAATTCAGTGGCTTATGATTGATTAGTAGAGTAGTAGTTTGTTAAATCTGTTGTGTGTGGGGCCTAGAACCTCCTATCTTCAAATTATCACCTAATTTTCAAACACATAGGTTGCAAATGAAAGAATGAAACATGTTTAAACTGTTGATTATTCAAGATGTTTCGAGTGGAGTATTTATCAAGTCTAGTCTCTTGTGCTTTTTTTGTATCGAAAGTTAGTATTTGATTAATTTACAAGGGAGAGCTTCGGTTTGTTGCAGTTTCACTTAAAGGAACACAAGCACTTCCTTTCTTAGCTTCCTATGGGAGGGCTAATTCTCATAATGCATCTGCTCGGTGGCTGTCTGGAGCCCTAGCTCTTCCTGCTGCAGGTTTTCCCTTGCTCTCCTCGTTTTGTATATTGTTGTTTATGGCATTCCACAGTTCATAAAGCATTTTCATTTTTCCGTGGTTTGTTAACCACTCATGTCCAGTACACTATCTGATGTTTTCTTTTTTCTTTTCGGCTTCTCTTTGTCTGCATTTAAGCTTATATGCTTCAAGAGAATGAGGCAAATGCCGCACAGGTAACTTCAGTTACCCTGTAATTTATTTGACATACTTGCGACGTTGTTGTCACTCATGATTACTTTAATATGTTCCTGGACAGATGGAAAGGACTTTCATTGCTATCAAACCTGATGGAGTGCAAAGAGGACTAGTAAGATTATCATTTTTCTCTTCTTACATTTGTAACTTGCACTTCTATGTTTTTGGATATGGGATAATCTATTTATTTACATTATGTTAAAGTATATCTCTACTTGCATATTCTGAACCGAGTATCATCATTTTGACAAATCGTTACTGTGTCAAGATGCAAAATATCATTTATACAACAAAGAGGTTTGGTGTATATGTGGTCTGAATGTGTCTTTGATCTGGATGAATGTGCTTTTACAGATTTCAGAAATCATATCGCGTTTTGAACGAAAAGGTTTCAAGCTTGTAGCAATCAAAATAACAGTTCCTTCGAAGGACTTTGCCAAGAAGCATTATCATGACCTTAAGGAAAGACCTTTCTTTGATGGTCTGTGTGACTTTTTAAGCTCTGGTCCAGTGATTGCAATGGTAGTCACTTCCACTATGCATATTCCTATTTATACTATTTAAAAAAATTGATATTAATGTTTAATTATCAACACAGGTTTGGGAAGGAGAGGGTGTGATCAAGTATGGTCGAAAACTTATTGGAGCAACCGATCCTCAGAAATCAGAGCCTGGAACCATTAGAGGTGATCTGGCTGTTGTTGTTGGAAGGTATGCATCCTCATATCGTACAACATGTGTTCTAGCACTTAAGTTTTAGTATATAACAATCGAATCAAGCTCCTAGTTGCTCTTCTTAACTGCAGTATTGTTATTTTTATATAACCTGCAGAAATATAATTCATGGAATCATTATCGTAGTTGCTCTTATTAACTACAGTATTCTTCATACTTAACTTGCAGAAATATAATTCATGGAAGTGATGGTCCTGAGACTGCTCAAGATGAAATCAAACTCTGGTTCAAACCTGAAGAACTGACAAGCTATGCTATTAATTCCGAAAAGTGGGTTTATGGAGTCAATTAAGAAGACTTGTTTCTTCAGTAGCTTGAAACAATTTTTCCTTTCCAAAAGATAAGATACTGGGTAGAATGATCAGAATAAATGGTTTCTATTGATGTGTTTTTTATGAATCACTACTCACAACTGAAAGACGGGAATAAATTTAGCACTCTTTTATTTGTTGATTCACTTGATGTAACCATTAGAAATTTCAACTTTATTGTTATTTATCCGGTTCTCAAGATGTAATCATCTAAATTTATGAGGATATGAGGCATTCAGAACTTAATTGTTCTATATTGTAGCATTCCTTCGAATATGTGTTATCCTTGTTTTGTCCGGGCAAGCCTTTCTTATATTGATCATTGGTACTAAGATCGAGATGCAAATGCTGTAATGTGTTTACAGCTATCATTGTTTTGTTCGGGCAAGCCTTTCTTATATTGATCATTGGTACTAAGATTGAGATTTACAGCGTACAGGCCACGAATATTTGATTGTTGAGACTGAAAAGGTGACTTTTGATGGTCCATAAAAGTGCTCCTAAAACCTCTGTAATTAAACTTTGAGCATTCTGATTTTCTGATTAAACTGTAGATGCAGATGAACCAATTTCCCAAGATATTGGAAGATAACAAGTGAGCGTATTGTCTAGACTCTAGACCCTAAGGTTGCGTTCACATGAATGTAACAATGGAATAGAATGAGATTAACCCATGGATGGAACAATGGAATTGAATGATAAGAAAATGTAATGAAAAATTATACAAAAATTTTATAAAAGAAGAAGAAAGTACAAGACAATAGTGACTAAACATGAGTGAGTCCAAATTTTTATGATAAATACTTTTTGAAAAAATAAAGTAGAAATGGAATGAGTATTCCATGAAACATGTGGGTTAGGTTTTTGGTTCAAATAGTTGGAATCCAATAATCAGAAGAAATGAAAATTATAAACATATTCACTAATCAATCAATCAGAATACAGCAAAATTCATTCCATTCTCTCTCCATTTCATTACATCCAAGTGAACCTAAGAGTGACTTGTTTGATATTGTTTTTATATTTCATTTAAAAATACTATCAAAGTGGGTTAACAAAATATTTATCATAATAACTTTTAATATTAATTAAGGTTAAATAATAAATATATGCATTCGATTGAAAAAATATTCAAATTATTTAGTAAATAATGTACGGGCCCTTTGGCTTAACTTAAAATAAGTGTTTTATTACTTAAAGTAAAGAATAAAATTATAATCGTACAAAATTTTGGTTTGGTACTCTCATGTGAAACTCAAAGTCTACACCATGTAGATGTCTACTACTCTTGCATTATTAAATAGTTTCATATACCAAAAACACTCCTCATGTATATTAATATCTTTTTAAATATAATTGATAATTAGTATTAATTGAATAATAAATTGTCACATATTAATATCAAAAAATATTTATAGATAGATGATAAATTGTAAGAGCTAAATTTCCATTGGAAAATATATTCAGTTGGTTAATATAATTTAATTAAAATCCAATTCATTAATACTAAAATATTAATAAGATGGTGTTAAGATTTAAATTATAATTAATAAATTACGAATTATATACCCGCTCGTGCTTTGCACGGGTTAAAGGCTTAGTATATTTGTATAACCAAATATTGTGTTTATATACTACAAGGTTACGTTTATCAATTACATGATATTCTCTATCAATAAGTATTAGTTTCCATGTATATCACGTAAGATAGAATATCTTTCTACAGACTAGCTGTCCAGTATCAATCTCCTACTGTTTCCTTAAGTGCTCTGTCTTCAAATACTGATAATACTCGGTACTGACCAAGTATCTGCATACTGACGTCTATGTGCCAGTTCCTGATGCAAATATCATGCAAATATCAGTACTGACCAAGTATCTACATACTGACGTCTATGTGCCAGTTCCTGATGCAAATATCAGTTTTTGATCACTCCATGAATCTTCGTAACAATCTCTCCCAGTTTATGCATTATGTCATAAGACATAAATTCTTGATTAAGTGATGCCAAAACTCTTCAAAATTTTGAAGTACATTTACACCACCATCAAGATTGCTGTTAAGATCGAATTCATCATACCTGGCAAGATTTTAGATTGATATATGTGGAACTCAACTGTTTAGTAGCTTCTTGTGATTTCTTTAACTCTTTCCTTCATTCTTCAAATGCTAATATTATTCAGAATCATCTGTGAATTTTCAGAACCATTTACCACTTGAAAATATCACCCATTCAAATACAATTGCTTTCTCTGTTGATCTCTTTGCCTTTACCACTTGCTTGTCCTTTAAAAAATTATGATATATTTTTCGTTCTCCCCCTTTTTGGCATTCAATGAACAAAAGTAAGTATCCACAGAATAAACATCATCCATGAATATAAGAACAAAAGTGCAGATAGTATGATCTGCAACAAACAAAGAACAAAATCCCAATTCTCTGTGTTATTTTAAAGTGATAAACATTTACACTGATCAATCCAAATTAAAATGTGATGTGCTAGAAATATTACTTTTAAATCGCAAGCGCACGATCACCGCTTTAATATTTATGATTTGATCCATAGAGATTAGAATTATTTTCGCTAACCTATTATCTCTAATCTAGGCGAATTAGAACAATTAATTAGTGGAGAGGGTGTTAAAATAAAACTAATGTTAAATTGAAAGTTTAATCTAATTAACCCAAAATTAGATTATAAACTTAAACTTGATTAGATGATCAAAGTAGCCGATTAAAACAAGGTTTTAAAAACAGAAAATTAATTCACAGAAAACAAAAGCTTGGAACTACCGAAAGTTAAAAACAAAACAGCAGCCAAATTAGTGTAATCCAAGTCTAAATATCATAAAACAATCAGGCAACGATTTCTAAAACAAAAACTCGGAAACAATTCGCATAATTATTACAACATTTAACATTAAAGCAACAAGTGACTCAGACCACTCGACTAAAACAAATCGAAGACTCAGACTAAAAAGAAACTCAGTAGCTACTCAACGAATAAGCTTGACTCGCTATACTGACTCAGCTACACTACCCAACAATAGAATCCACCAAAACTCAGCCAGAACCAGAACAAACGCAGCTACAATTCACTAGACGAAAAACAGAAAGCTACTCGGACTGAACTCACAACAGACTAGCAGAAACGGTGATGACTCGATAAACAACTCGGCAGGAGTCAAAACGCAAAATAGACTCGCAAATAACACTACAGAACCCAGCAAAAGAATTCAGCACTCTGTTTACAAAACTTAACATCCAAATACAGAAACTCGACGACTCAAACTACAGCTCGGAAACAGCCTACTCGACCCAGTGAAAACAGACTCTAACAATCGACTAAAACACTGCAAGAAGAACCAAAAACGCAGCAGCAAACTCGCAGACAAAACTAACAAACTCAGCTAAGTTTGACTCGGAAACTCACGCCTTAGACTCGGACAAACAACAGTGACCTCAGCGACATACAAAACAGAGGAGATGACTCAGCTGAAATAATAAACCCAGACTATACGGCGAGTCAACTCAAATCAACACAAACAAAGCAAATCGGTGAACTCGGAATACCCATGAGAACATAACTCAGAAATCATACAACTCAGCAATTAACGAAACAACAAGACAAGGGTTTTGAGGTTTTAAACTGAAATTAAAGAAAATAAAAGAAACTGGGTTTGTTGTGTTTTAAACGAACACAGGGGATGTAATTTTAAACTAAACAGAAACAGAGTAAATCGAGTGCTGCGTAATCGAGGGTTTTAAAGTTAATTTTTAATATTATTTTTATAATTACTATTTTGCAATTTAAGCAATAAAATCAAGAACAAGAAAATTTGGGGTTTCAAATCTAAACCCTAACACAAATTGATTTTGTGCTAGGACTTAGTTTACTATTACAAAAGATCACAAGTCTATACTAATCACAAGCTAAATGATTCTTCATTTCCCAAAAGCTTAAAAAGCATGTGGTGGTACTTAAAAGAATCATACAACTTGGAGAAAATAAATTAAAAATACAATACAAGATTAAGCTAAAAGAGATTTGCATAGAAATTAAAAAGTGTATACAAGCTTGGAAAGGAAATTGGGGCTAGCAAAATGTAAATCTATCTAAGATACTAACTTTAAAAATGACTAGGTAGAAAAGGTGGGTATGTAGCTAGGTAGGACATTACAAGTAAAGAGAAGGGGGTATTTATAACTAAGGAATTAGGGTTTAGGGGTAGGGTGGCTAAATCTTGACCATCCATGTGCCTTGTGTGTTGGGTAGATCATCCCTCCATGTGCCCCTTTACTTGCCAACTCTCTTTTTTCTTCTTTCCTTTTCATTTTCTTCTCTTTTCTTGCATTTTTTTCTTTTTTCTTTATTTATCTACAATTTCCTGAAATAAAATATATAAGCGATTAATACTACGAAAATAAACAATAGATAGGCACTTAAATATGCAAAAATATGGACTAATTAAACTTCCACATACCTATCTTTTGCTCGTCCTCGAGTAAAAATCAAAAGAAAAGAAAATAAACTAAGGCCCTGTTTGTTTACCAGAAGCAGAAGCTGCTTCTGGCTTCTGCTTTTCTTGACCTGTTTGTGTAAAGAAGTAGAAGCACTTTTAAGAAGAAGAGAATCCTAGCTTCTCTCTCACATCTTCTGCTTCTTTTCCAAACACTTTATTCACTTATTTACTTTTCACTTCTGCTCCATTTCTCTAGTTTAAGCAAGAAGTCACTTTTTTAAGCTTGTCCAAACGGCCCCTAAGAAAACTAGATGCGATTCCTAGGCTCCTTTTCGTAGGCGTGACGGGTGATTTTAGGTTCACCAACCCGTTAAACTCGTAGACGATCTCTACAAGAGGAGTGTTGTCTCCTAAGGGTTTACAGAAGATATACCCATAAAATCTTCGAGACCTTCTAGCAAGTGTCTACTCGACTCTACTCTAATTTCGTTGGTGTTAACAAAAAATGTTTTTAAGGAAAATACGACTCAAAGACTCTTTTACTAATAATGAAGATACAGTTCCCTCTAATCTACTTGAAATCGACTCAAAAATTTACTCGAAATCCAAGGAGTGTAATGAATTTTAAGGCCTTTGATGGATCCTAATCGTCTAAGAATAATTTCTCTTTTTCAACCAATTTTGAACTGACCCAATCTCTATCGAAACAAATATCTAGCAAAACTTCACAAACTCTTATTCTTCTTTCTTTCTTTTTTTTTCTTTTTTTTTCTTTTTTTTTCTTTTTTTTTGCATTGACTTTATTTTGTCCGTTTTCTTAGGCAAACAGTGTTACCCATGTAGCGAGTTTTAGGTCAGTGACTCCCAAACCAAACGGTCTTAGGGCACTAGGTGTTGAAATCCCCCGACGGACTTAATAACTCGAGTAACAAAGGCCACAAAACGAGACTAGCCAATCTACTTTTGCCCATTTATCTGAAGATTTTATCTATAAAGAACAATGGGTATTGAAGTAGTTATTCCTTCTCTTTTTCTAATCTCTTTCTTCTTTTTTTTTTCTCTTTTTTTTTATTCGCAAAGGTTCGATTCGACATTGTTTCAACATGTGGGTTCTCTCTCAGGTATCGAATAATATCACTAGACAATCGCTCCATCAAAGGTCTTGTGCAAATGTGTGTTCCATCTTGGAATTTAGAGTACAAATCGGTCGATACAAGCTTCAAAAAGACAACCTTACTTAACTATGTTCAAATTATCTAAAAGACATTACATATATATATTTTAAGAAAACATGCTAAATACCAACTACTACTAAATTTCGAGTGAGGGAAAGACAACTTAGCTAAAAGTATCTCTATTTTTGGATTTTCTAATTTTTCATTTTTAGGGTTTTTCATTTTTTTTAAGAATTACACTAAAGCCCTCCCCATACCTAAATCATGCATTGTCCTCAATGTGTAAAAAAAGAGAAAATTGAAATGTAAGAGTAAAGAGGAAAAATACCTGAATAGGAGATGAAGGGATTTTAATTAACTACTGAAGCAACTTACATGATCAAGGGTCGATGAGGTGGATGACCTCTTCCTCCGAATCAACAGGCAATTCTAAAAATGGTTTAATCATGGAAGGCCTTGGTTCTCTCTTTGTAAATTTTAGCATTTTCATAGGCATCATTCCTAAGTTCGTCTAACTCGGTCAATTGCAACTTCCGATGACTACCGGCGGTGGGTAAGTCGAAGTTCAACTCTCTAATGGCCCACATGGCCCTATGCTCTAGCTCAACCGGCAAATGGCAAGCTTTACCATATACGAGTCTATAAGGAGACATTCCTAAGACGGTCTTAAAAGCGGTCCGATAGGCCCATAAGGCATCTATCAATTTGGTGGACCAATCCTTCCTATTCGAGTTGACCGTCTTTTCTAAGATTTGCTTAATTTGCCGGTTCGACACCTCTACTTGGCCACTAGTTTGAGGATGATAAGGGGTAGCCAACCTATGAGTGATGGAGTACTTCTTAACAAGGGACTCGAATTGACGGTTCTTGAAATGCGTCCCTTGGTCACTAATGATAGCCCTAGGAGTGCCAAATCGAGAAAAGATATTCTCTTTAAGGAATCTAAGGACAACTTTGTTGTCATTGGACCGAGTCGGGATGGATTCTACCCACTTAGAAACATAATCTACCGCTAGAAGGATGTAAAGGTGGCCAAACGAACTAGGAAAGGGACCCATGAAATCTATACCCCACACATCAAAGAGCTCTATGACAAGGATTGGGCTCATAGGCATCATGTTCCTCCTAGTGATTCCTCCTAGATGTTGACACCTACTACATGCGGAACAATACTCGGCGGCATCCTTAAACAAAGTAGGCCAATAAAAACCGCATTGGAGAATTTTAGCGGCGGTCTTCTTCGCACTAAAATGACCTCCACATGCTTGATCATGACAAAACGAGAGGATAATATGAAACTCACTATTTGGGACACACCTCCTAATGATTTGGTCGGGACAATGCTTAAAGAGATATGGGTCGTCCCAAAAGAAATGTTTCACTTGAGAAAAGAACTTGGCTTTATCATTTTTGGACCATGTCGAGGGAATGTCACTGGTTGCTAAGTAATTGACTATGTCGGCGAACCAAGGGAGAGTGGAAATCGAGAGAAGGTGTTCATCGGGAAATGACTCGCTTAAGGGCAAGTCGTTAGTGGATTCAACCACTAATCGAGAGAGGTGATCGGCGACGACATTCTCACAACCTTTCTTATCCCTAATCTCTAAGTCAAACTCTTGGAGCAACAACACCCATCTAATCAAGCGGGCTTTTGAATCTTTTTTAGAGAAAAGATACCTAAGAGCGGCATGGTCGGTGTAAACAATGATTTTGGACCCGATAAGATAAGAGCGAAATTTTTTTAAGGCAAAGACTACGGCTTGAAGTTCCTTCTCGGTGGTAGAGTAATTGAGTTGGGCATCATTTAAGGTCTTATTAGCGTAGTAAATGACATGAGGCCTTTTATCTATTCGTTGTCCTAAAACCGCTCCTATCGCATAATCGGATGCGTCACACATAAGCTCAAAAGGTTGACTCCAATCGGAAGACTTCATGATCGGGGCCGAAGTCAATTCTCTCTTAAGGTCTTCGAAGACATGAACACACTCACTTGTGAACTCGAATTTGACATCCTTAGCTAGAAGGTTGGTCAAAGGTCGGGCCTTTTTGCTAAAATCCTGAATGAATCTATGATAAAATCCCGCATGTCCAAGGAAAGAGCGAATATCCTTAACGGACTTGGGAGGTGGGAGATTAGCTATTAGGTCGACCTTTGCCTTGTCTACTTCGATTCCTTTTTCAGATATTTTGTGTCCTAAAACGATTCCCTCTTACACCATGAAATGACATTTCTCCCAATTTAACACTAGATCCGTTTCCTCACATCTTTTTAAAACTAAGTCTAGATTGTTAAGGCATTGGTGAAAAGATGGTCCAAAGATGGAAAAGTCATCTATGAAGACTTCTAGAAAGTCACCTATCATTTCTGAGAAGATGCTAGTCATGCACCTTTGGAACGTGGATGGGCCCGTGGTTAGGCCGAAAGCTAGGCGTCTATACGCGAAGGTTCCAAAAGGGCAAGTAAAGGTGGTCTTTTCTTGGTCTTCGGGAGCAATTGGGATTTGAAAATATCCTGAATAACCATCTAAGAAGCAATAAAACGCATGACCCGCTAACCTCTCTAGCATTTGATCGATGAAAGGCAAAGGAAAATGGTCTTTCCTAGTGACGTCATTGAGCTTTCTAAAATCTATGCACATTCTCCAACCGGATTGGACACGTGTTGGAACTTGCTCATTGTTCTCATTTGTCACTAAAGTGATGCCCGATTTCTTAGGCACTACATGGACGGGGCTCACCCACTTACTATCGGAAATGGGATAAATGATCCCATTGTCTAAGCACTTAAGAATTTCTTTCTTAATTACCTCCATCATGGGAGGATTCAACCTCCTTTGAGTTTCTCTCACGGGCTTTGCATCTTCTACCAAATGAATCCTATGTTGGACAATCGCCGGGCTAATTCCTTTCATGTCCGAGATACTCCACCCTATCGCTCTCTTATGCTTTCTAAGGATTCCTAAAAGTCCTTCCTCTTGGAACATAGTCAAATTAGAGGCAATGATAACGGGATAGGAATCATTAGGGCCTAGAAAAGCATACTTAAGGGTGTCGGGAAGAGGTTTGAGCTCTAACACCGGCGGGTGTGACTCAACGGTTTTCTTAGGTAAAGGCAAATGCTCGGGTTCAACATCACGCTCTTGACTCGTTGTAGGAATAGTGGATTCTAACATTTGGTTGACCTCATGTGTGTAGTCGGAAACATCCCAATCCTCTCCAAAATGTTTTAAGCAAAATTCAAGGGCATCCTTAGGATTCATGAGATCTTGATCAACTATTTCATCAATTAGATTAACGTCCATAGGTTGATCATAGAAATCATCAGATTGTTTCCCTACATGAAAGATGTTGAGGTCGATTGTCATGTTACCAAATGTTAGCTTCATTAAGCCGTTCCTACAATTAATCAACGAGTTGGATGTAGCTAAAAAGGGTCATCCTAGGATTATGGGAATTTGATTCTTTGGGTTTCTAACCGGTTCGGTCTCTAGGACGACAAAATCTACAGGAAACACGAAATCACCTACTTTAATTAGCACATCTTCGATCATTCCCTTAGGAATTTTCACGGATCGGTCGGCTAATTGAAGTGTGACATTGGTTTGATGGAACTCCCCTAAACCTAAAGCTTGGTACACAGAATATGGAAGGAGATTAACACTAGCCCCTAAATCAAGTAACGCCTTATCCACAAAAGTTTCTCCTATGACACATGAAATTGTAGGACAACCGGGGTCCTTGTATTTCACGAGAATTTGGTTTGAGAGAATCGAACTAATGTGAGATGTAAGGAAAGCTTTCTTAGGGACATGGTTGGTTCTCTTATGGGTACACAACTCTTTAAGACACATAGCATATGAAAGAATTTGTTGAATTGCATCTAAAAGAGGTATGTTGACCTTGACTTGCTTAAACACTTCCAAAATCTTCTCCATTTGAGCCGATTGCTTAGGTGAAATAAGTATTTGTGGGTAAGGGACTCTTGGTTTATAGACTACTTCACTTTGCGATTCGGAATTCGGTTCCGGGTTTGGGTCACTCGACTCCTCACGGGCTTTTGAACTCTCGGGTTTGTCATGATTAGTGGTAGTGAAGGGCGGACTTGGATTAGAAGTCGAATCCCCTTTCTTACCGAGGTTCTCACCAACTTGGGTATCAACTTGTTTACCCGACCTAAGGGAAATGACCGCATGTGTTAGGGTTATACTGAAATATCCGTTTGAAGTATATAACAATTATTTGAGAATCTTCAATGCATGTTTTCACATTGTCTGTATATTATATATTGTAGACAATCTAGTATCAAATGGGATAGCAGAAGATTAGATTGTCAGACTCCTTATATAATATAATAAAGGTTCACAGTCGAGGTGGTGTTAGACAAACCACTGGAATGGCTGAAGTATTATTTGGAAATAGTTTATCTTGACTATTGAATAATACTTATATACTTTGTGTATATTGAACAGGATCAAAATAGTAGAATAATTGTTTCTTTAATTCTGACAATAAAGAACTAAGATTCTATGATGTTATTAATGCTTAAGTTCTTAATCCGGATATAGTGATTGACACTTGTATTTTAATGCACATGCCTTGACTCATAAATTAAGTAATTTATTTTAAATTACGAATTTATGTATTGGGCAATGACATTATATACAGAGTGGGATATTGACTATAAAAGGAAACCGTGTCCGAAAAATATATTCGGGTGATGATGTCCTCTTGAAAGCTCATAAAGATAATTATGCTTTAGTCCTGCAGGCAGATTTATTCTTGCATAATTATAAGGTTGAGTGGATGATCAAGGATAAAAGATATTAATTAAATTAATTGTCAGAAATTAATTTAATTAATGGACATGCGATATCTTAAACATGGGGAATTTATAAGCAATTAATATGGGAGCCGAATTAAATAATTAATTTACCGAATTAGGAAAGGTAGTGCAAATATTAGTTCTTTAGTGGATAGAATTAATATTTAATGACATTGGGCCTGGCCCGGAATGTCATTAGAAGGCCTGACCTAATGATCCATGATCCCTGCTGTAGCCTATATATATTCTCGTTCTCCTAAAGCTGAAAGACACACCAAAACGAATTAATCCTAGAGTTAGAGAGAGGCAGACGTTTTTCTCAAGGAGACAGCTAGGGTTTTGGGTTTTCGGAGCTTTAAGGAGAGGCACACCTTGGGAGATCGAAGGCCACACTTCGTCCAAGGAGAAACAAGGAATACAGTAGAAGACGTGGATTTGAATCGCTTGCGCCGTAGCGATTAAGGTTAATATTCTGTTCGAACTTTTAATAAGTATCATAAAACGCAGGGCCTAGATCCGATTGTTCCTACAATGGTATCAGAGCGAGGTTGCGGTTCTGCGATTTATGATATGCTGTCCATGTCATGATTATATATGCATGTATATAGTGATTCTGTGATGCAGGTCGATGTCCACTATTATGGCCGTGTTTTAATTATTCTGTTATGTTTGGATTCCATGTGGTTTATCGTGGCTGTTGTAAATCACGAGGGTTGATCGTGATAGTTTAATCTTGTAATTCAATTTGTAATTGTTTTAGATTATGATCTGATGTAATAGAATAGGCTGGTTCGTTTGTACAATTAGTATGTAATTGTTTGATCAACGGGGCTGCAAGAAACAAGGATCTTCCGCTGCTGCGATTAGGGTTTCGGGGGTGCTGCACTGTTTTGGCCGTAACTTTTGCATACGGTGTCCGATTTGGGTGAATGAGCACTTTTCGGAGACGACAGAACGAGACGAAGCTAGCAACAATCTGGGGAACCCCGGTTGAGGTGATTTCGAAGGTGTTTTTCGATATTTTTCGAGGCATTCTGAGGACGTTTAGGCCTCCAAACGGGCTCTCGAAGTTTTCTGGACAGATCTGGATTCTGACGAAGGATGAATTCGAAGCTGATTTTTCCGGGGCCATAATAGTGGATGTGTTTTATTATGATTCTTGATTATTGTTATTATGTGTTTCTTGTCTGTGTTGTTATGCCATGTGATACTAACCCTTCGCATGCTAGAATGACATGGACATAGGGATGTTTTTAATTAATGCTTTAATCATGCTAGTATGCTGCCATGTTATGTGTTCTTTATGTGTTCTTTATGTTGCTATAACCATGATAGTATGCATGTGGACTTCGAAGAAATAACATAGGGCGATGCATCTAGATTAAAATCCTCAAAGTAAATTCTAAGTGGGAGAGGGAGTTTATATGATATTAAATCCCATGGTCTCCATCATTGTTTGTATGTAATTTAACATAAAGGCGAATATAAATTATGTATACGTCACCCATCGTGGCATGTAATTTATGGTGTCTAGAATGTTATAGATATTACTGGAACAAACTTCTTAAATTAATACGAATAGATACGAATTTTCTTTATCTCTGATTTGGGGCGATTTCTAAGGCTTATGGGTATTAAGTGAGACCGATGTGACTCCTCCACTGCCTAGAAGTCAAACCAGACACGAATATTGAATTGAAGTATTCTATTCGAGAAATATTGGAAGGTATACATGCCGCCCATCGTGGCGTACCAAGTTCCATAGGTTTCAGGTAATTTAAGATTTGATGATGGTATACACTTAGCTATGAAAAATAATATAGACCACCCCAACGTGGCTTATTGTTTAGTAATAGGACCGAAGTAACGTTTAAACAAATTTAGGTGGTATACATGTCACCCATCGTGACGTACCAGAAACTTATGGTGTTTAAACGTTAGTGCATTTAATTTTAATAATTGTTAGAGGAACCAATAGGACTTAATTTTTTATGCACCCTTCTTTATGTGTAATGTGATTTTTTCATGCATGATTCTCAGGATATAATGGGGTTTAATCCACTGTTCACCATACTTAAGGATAACAAACTTACCGGACCTAACTATATTGAATGGAAACGTAATTTGGACATTGTGTTGACTGCTGAGGAGTACAACTTTTGCACTTATGAACCCAAGCCTGAGCAGCCCGCTGCTGATGCTCCTGATGAGGAGAAAGAGTATTATAAGCGGTGGACAAAGGCTGATGAGATGTCGCGATGTTACATTCTGGCAGCAATGTCGGGTGTTTTGCAGCATCAGCATCAGGCTATGGCCACTGCTTCGGATATGCTCTTTAATCTCAAGGAACTTTTTGGAGATCAGAATAGGGCTGCTAGGCAAGTAGCCATGAAGGCTTTAATGAACACTCAGATGGCTGAAGGTACACCTGTAAGGGATCATGTTCTCAAGATGATGTCACATCTGAATGAGATAGAGATCCTTGGTGCTGAGCTTGACGGGGAAACCCAGATTGACATTGTCCTTATGAGCTTGCCCAAGAGTTTTGAGCAGTTCCGCTTGAATTACAACATGAATAAGAGGCAGTATAGTCTTGCGGAACTGCTGACAGAACTTCAGGCAGCTGAAGGATTATTTCGCCAGAGTGTTCAAGTGAATGTGGCTGAGAAAGGTTCTTCCTCTAAGCCGAAAGGCAATAAGAAGAAGAAAAAGGCTCAGACACAGCAAGCTGTGAAGGCAGTGGGGGTTCAAGGTGGTGTGAAAAAGCCTAAGGGGAAGTGCTACCGGTGCAAGCAGTCGGGTCACTGGAAAAAGGATTGTCCTCTTCCTAAGAAGACAAACAATACTGGTATGTCTCTTTCTCTAGTTACAGAAACATTTATAGCGGCTATATCTACGAGCACTTGGTGTGTAGATACTGGAGCCACTGATCATGTTTGTAACTCTATGCAGGGGTTTCAGCAATCCAGAATGCTTAGAGATGGCGAGATATACGTGTTCATGGGAGATGCTACGAAAGTAGCAGTAGTTGCAGTAGGAGTTATTCATTTATCTTTTGGTTCTGATAGGATTTTGGTTTTGAACAATTGTCTTTATGTACCTTCTTTTAGAAGGAATTTGATTTCGGTTTCTAAACTTGCTATGGATGGTTATAATGTTTGTTTGGATCGTAATGTTTCTATTATGATGAATAAACGGATTATATGTTCGGGTACATTGCAAGACAATTTGTATATAATTAATCCTAGTCAGCCCGCACTGCAACTACAACATAGGGTATTGAACAACACATCTTCTACCTCTAATAAAAGAAAGGAACCTTCTAGTTTGAACCAAACATATCTTTGGCACTTGAGATTAGGTCATATTAACTTGAGGAGGATTCAAAGACTGGTAGTAGACGGGCCTTTAGGCTCATTGGCAGTGGAGCCATTTCCAGTTTGTGAATCCTGCTTGGAAGGTAAAATGACCAATAGGCCTTTTAAGGCAAAGGGGAATAGAGCCAAAGAAGTGTTAGGATTGGTTCACTCTGATTTATGTGGACCTATGAATATCCAAGCAAGAGGTGGTTATGAGTATTTAGTCACTTTTATTGACGATTATTCTAGATATGGGTACGTTTATTTGTTGCACCGTAAGTCTGAGTGCTTTGAGAAATTCAAAGAGTACAAAGCTAAAACGGAGAAGCGACATAATAAAAGTATCAAGTCACTACGATCTGATCGTGGTGGCGAATACTTGCTTGGGGAATTCAGGGAATATTTATCAGAGAATGGGATAGAATCCCAGTTGACTGCACCAGGCACACCCCAGCAGAACGGTGTAGCAGAGAGAAGGAACCGGACTCTTTTAGAGAGTGTTAGATCGATGATGAGTTATTCGGATTTACCCAAGTAATTTTGGGGACATGCCTTAGAAACAGCAGCTTATCTTCTGAACTTAGTACCTTCTAAGTCGGTTCCTAAAACCCCTTTAGAATTGTGGACCGGGGACAAACCGAGTCTGAGACACATTCGGATATGGGGTTGTCCAGCACATGTGCTGAACAAGAACGCGGCTAAGCTAGAATCTCGTACAGAAGTAAAGCTGTTTGTAGGCTACCCCATGGGAACAAAAGGTTATTTATTTTATAGTCCTAAGAATCGGGATGTCACTGTTAGCACCAATGCAAGATTCTTAGAGGAAGACTATATAATGAATCACAAACCCATGAGTAGTATCGTTTTAGAGGAATTAGTGGGAGGGACGAATAATGAACCTGTAGTACAAGTAGAACAACCACAGCAGACTGTGCAACCGGTCAGTAATACCGCACCAGTTCCTCGTCGTAGTGGGAGGGTTGTTCGACAGCCCGACAGATTCATGTTTTTGGGAGAGTCTTCGGACTTGGTCTCTGGTGAACATGATGATGATCCCCGGACATACGAAGAGGCAATACAAGACAAAGATGCAAGTCTTTGGCAAAAGGCAATGGATTCAGAGATGGAATCTATGTATTCTAATCAGGTCTGGGAGCTCGTGGAACCACCCAAAGGTGTGAAACCTATTGGATGTAAGTGGGTCTACAAGAAAAAGAGGGGATCAGACAAAAAGGTGAAAGCCTGGAAAGCAAGACTTGTTGCGAAAGGGTATACTCAGAAAGAAGGTATCGATTATGAGGAAACCTTTTCGCCAGTAGTCATGCTTAAGTCAATCCGTATTCTTTTATCTATAGCAGCTCATCTCGATTATGAGATTTGGCAAATGGATGTCAAGACAGCTTTCCTTAATGGAAATCTTGAGGAAACCATCTATATGCAGCAACCAGAGGGATTCATTAAAGAAGGCCAAGAGCATCTTGTATGTAAGCTGAAGAGGTCTATTTATGGACTTAAACAAGCTTCTAGGTATTGGAACATTCGCTTTGATCAGGCAGTCCAGTCATATGGATTTGATCAATGTCCAAGCGAAGCATGCGTGTATAAGAGATGTGAGGGGAATGCAGTGGTTTTTCTAGTGCTTTATGTTGATGACATTTTACTCATTGGAAACAATGTTAAGATGTTGTCTTCAATAAAAGCATGGCTGTTCAAACAATTTGAAATGAAGGACTTAGGTGAAGCAGCATACATCCTTGGGATCAAACTTATAAGGGATCGCAAGAAAAGGATGTTGGCTTTATCTCAGGAGCCCTACATAGATGACGTATTAGCTCGTTTTAACATGCAGGACTCCAAGAAGGGTAATTTACCCTTCAGACATGGAGTTACTCTATCAAAGAGGCAGTGTCCTTCGACACCTAAGGAGATAGAGAACATGAAGGCAGTTCCTTATGCTTCGGCATGTGGGAGCCTAATGTATGCAATGTTATGTACGAGGCCTGATATCTGCTTTGCCGTGGGCATGGTTAGCAGATACCAGTCAAACCCAGGATAGGAACATTGGAGTGCTGTAAAAGCAATACTCAAGTACCTGAGAAGGACTAAGGAGTATATGCTAGTTTACAAGTCCTCTGATTTATTGCCTCTGGGATATACTGATTCGGATTTCCAGACAGATAAGGATAAGAGAAAGTCCACCTCGGGATGTGTTTTTACTTTGGGAGGTGGAGCCGTAATATGGAGGAGTGTGAAGCAGAAATGCATCGCAGACTCAACCATGGAAGCCGAATATGTGGCAGCCTCGGAGGCAGCCAAAGAGGCTATATGGTTCCGAAACTTCCTGCTGGATTTGGATGTGGTTCCTAATCTGCCACAGCAAATCACGATTTATTGTGATAACACTGGTGCTGTGGCGAATACCAAGGAACCGCGGGCCCATAAGGCAGCGAAACACATAGAGCGTAAGTATCACCTCATACGACAGTTCGTTAAGCGAGGAGATATCATTGTGGCTGACATAGCATCGAAGGATAACCGGGCAGATCCTTTCACGAAGAGCTTACCAGCTAAGGCTTTTCAGGAGCACGTGGAAGCGATAGGAGTCAGATACTTTGTCACATAGTTATATATAGTTGGTAGTGGATTGCTTGTAGTAGACACTGATATACTCAAAGAATATCTTGAGTATAAGTGGGAGATTGTTAGGGTTATACAGAAATATTCGTTTGAAGTATATAACAATTATTTGAGAATCTTCAATGCATGTTTTCACATTGTCTGTATATTATATATTTTAGACAATCTAGTATCAAATGGGATAGCAGAAGATTAGATTGTCAGACTCCTTATATAATATAATAAAGGTTCACAGTCGAGGTGGTGTTAGACAAACCACTGGAATGGCTGAAGTATTATTTGGAAATAGTTTATCTTGACTATTGAATAATACTTATATACTTTGTGTATATTGAACGGGATCAAAATAGTAGAATAATTGTTTCTTTAATTCTGACAATAAAGAACTAAGATTCTATGATGTTATTAATGCTTAAGTTCTTAATCCGGATATAGTGATTGACACTTGTATTTTAATGCACATGCCTTGACTCATAAATTAAGTAATTTATTTTAAATTACGAATTTATGTATTGGGCAATGACATTATATACAGAGTGGGATATTGACTATAAAAGGAAACCGTGTCCGAAAAATATATTCGGGTGATGATGTCCTCTTGAAAGCTCATAAAGATAATTATGCTTTAGTCCTGCAGGCAGATTTGTTCTTGCATAATTATAAGGTTGAGTGGATGATCAAGGATAAAAGATATTAATTAAATTAATTGTCAGAAATTAATTTAATTAATGGACATGCGATATCTTAAACATGGGGAATTTATAAGCAATTAATATGGGAGCCGAATTAAATAATTAATTTACGGAATTAGGAAAGGTAGTGCAAATATTAGTTCTTTAGTGGATATAATTAATATTTAATGACATTGGGCCTGGCCCGGAATGTCATTAGAAGGCCTGACCTAATGATCCATGATCCCTGCTGTAGCCTATATATATTCTCGTTCTCCTAAAGCTGAAAGACACACCAAAACGAATTAATCCTAGAGTTAGAGAGAGGCAGACGTTTTTCTCAAGGAGACAGCTAGGGTTCTGGGTTTTCGGAGCTTTAAGGAGAGGCACACCTTGGGAGATCGAAGGCCACACTTCGTCCAAGGAGAATCAAGGAATACAGTAGAAGACGTGGATTTGAATCGCTTGCGCCGTAGCGATTAAGGTTAATATTCTGTTCGAACTTTTAATAAGTATCATAAAACGCAGGGCCTAGATCCGATTGTTCCTACAGCATGCACATTATCCGGGGGTCTTTGATTGAGTGGAAATTTTGGGTTCGGCTCTGGTTGACTTGGGAATTTGTTCTTTTCTCGCTCACACAACGTGCTTGCTAATTGACTCAATTGGGACTCTAACTTAGAGACGGCTTGCACATTAGAATGCAAAAGTTGCCGATCTTGGGTTAAAGTTTGCATGAAGGTTTGTTGGGATTGGGTCAAGTTAGTTTGCGATTTCACTAAGGCCTCTATGCTCTTTTCTAAAGAGTTGAGTCTCTTATCCGAATCATTAAAACCGGGAGGATTTAACGGAGCTTGACTCATGTTTTGATAATTCGAAAAAGAATTGGGATTGGGCCTAGGAAAATTAGGTTGTGAGGCTTGCAAATTTTGCCCTTGGTTCCAAGAGAAATTCGGGTGATTCTTCCACCCGGGGTTGTACGTTGGTGCAAAAGGATCATTTCTAGGTTTGGGTTGGAACATCGCGTTCACTTTCTCAAAATCATGAGATTGTTGGATCTCGGAATGGGGAGCATTATAGTTCGGGAACATAGGCATAGATGAGGGGCCACTATGAGATTCTAAAGCCTCGAGTCTCTTAGTAAGGGTTGCTAATTTGGCATCAGTTGCCACATTGTTTCCTATTGAGTGCAAACCCCTAGAGCTAGACGACTCGATTGATTTTTTAGGTTCCCTAGTAGACTCCCATAACATTGTTTTCTCAGCTAAGTCCTCAAAAAATTCCCACCCTTGGTCCTCATCTTTCTCCATAAACTTGCCTTGGCACATAGACTCTAATAAAGCGGTGGTTTGACTATCTAAGGCCTCGTACACAATTTTACAAAGTCTCCATTTCTCTATTCCATGGTGGGGGCATTGTGATAAAAGATTTTTGAAACGATCAAAGAATTTCCAAAAAGACTCATTTTCCCTTTGATGGAATTGATTTATTTTATTTCCACTTGGGAGGGGTTTGATTTACCACAAACCCCTCCCAAGTGGAAATAGAATTGACGGGAAGACTATACAACCATTTTTTTAGCATTTTCTTTTAAAGCAAAGTTGATTAGTCTAAGCCGAATGGAGTCTTCGCTCAATTGTTGGAGTTTTTGCAAACCGCAAACCTCCTCAAATTCTTGAATGAAAAGATAGGGATCCTCACCTTCACTCCCTAAAAATTTAGGCAACATACTAATGTGATGTGCCTTGATTTCAAAATTATTCCCATTAACAGGAGGAAGGGTGATGCATGATGGTTGAGCGGAACGGGACGGGTAACAACGATCCTTAAGAGACAACGCCAGGTTTACTATCGGTTCGCTAGCTTCTATGGGTTCGGAGTCCGAAGAGGATGAAGAAGGAATTTCGATGATCGGTCTAACTAATCTAGATGATTCGTTCCTAACCCAAGTAGTTCGCATACACAAGATAGTAAACACGTAGCAAATAAATGCGAAAAAAAATAAAACAAACAAAAGAAAGGGTGTAAAAGTGAAAGAAAAACCTAATTCTAGGGTTCCCTAATAAAAATGAACTAGACCTTGCTCCTAACGTTAAGGACCACCAAAAACTCGATAAATCCAAAATTATTCGGACCGGTCTGGCCAGTTTGGAGCAGGCATTCCAAGAGGCCAATCCCTGGCAGCGGCGCCAAAAACTTGATGTGCTAGAAATATTACCTTTAAATCGCAAGTGCACGATCACCGTTTTAATATTTATGATTCGATCCACAGAGATTAGAATTATTTTCGCTAACCTATTATCTCTAATCTAGGCGAATTAGAACAATTAATTAGTGGAGAGGGTGTTAAAATAAAACTAATGTTAAATTGAAAGTTTAATCTAATTAACCCAAAATTAGATTATAAACTTAAACTTGATTAGATGATCAAAGTAGCCGATTAAAACAAGGTTTTAAAAATAGAAAATTAATTCACAGAAAACAAAAGCTTGGAACTACCGAAAGTTAAAAACAAAACAGCAGCCAAATTAGTGTAATCCAAGTCTAAATATCATAAAACAATCA
This sequence comes from Daucus carota subsp. sativus, assembly GCF_001625215.2. Taxonomy (NCBI): domain Eukaryota; kingdom Viridiplantae; phylum Streptophyta; class Magnoliopsida; order Apiales; family Apiaceae; genus Daucus; species Daucus carota. Next base: position 16,450,533 of record NC_030389.2, read on the forward strand.
GGCAACGATTTCTAAAACAAAAACTCGGAAACAATTCGCATAATTATTACAACATTTAACATTAAAGCAACAAGTGACTCAGACCACTCGACTAAAACAAATCGAAGACTCAGACTAAAAAGAAACTCAGTAGCTACTCAACGAATAAGCTTGACTCGCTATACTGACTCAGCTACACTACCCAACAATAGAATCCACCAAAACTCAGCCAGAACCAGAACAAACGCAGCTACAATTCACTAGACGAAAAACAGAAAGCTACTCGGACTGAACTCACAACAGACTAGCAGAAACGGTGATGACTCGATAAACAACTCGGCAGGAGTCAAAACGCAAAATAGACTCGCAAATAACACTACAGAACCCAGCAAAAGAATTCAGCACTCTGTTTACAAAACTCAACATCCAAATACGGAAACTCGACGACTCAAACTACAGCTCGGAAACAGCCTACTCGACCCAGTGAAAACAGACTCTAACAATCGACTAAAACACAGCAAGAAGAACCAAAAACGCAGCAGCAAACTCGCAGACAAAACTAACAAACTCAGCTAAGTTTGACTCGGAAACTCACGCCTTAGACTCGGACAAACAACAGTGGACTCAGCGACGTACAAAACAGAGGAGACGACTCAGCTGAAATAATAAACCCAGACTATACGGCGAGTCAACTCAAATCAACACAAACAAAGCAAATCGGTGAACTCGGAATACCCATGAAACCAGAATAATATGAACATAACTCAGAAATCATACAACTCAACAATTAACGAAACAACAAGACAAGGGTTTTGAGGTTTTAAACTGAAATTAAAGAAAATAAAAGAAACTGGGTTTGTTGTGTTTTAAACGAACACATGGGATGTAATTTTAAACTAAACAGAAACAGAGTAAATCGAGTGCTGCGTAATCGAGGGATTTAAAGTTAATTTTTAATATTATTTTTATAATTACTATTTTGCAATTTAAGCAATAAAATCAAGAACAAGAAAATTTGGGGTTTCAAATCTAAACCCTAACACAAATTGATTTTGTGCTAGGAATTAGTTTACTATTTCAAAAGATCACAAGTCTATACTAATCACAAGCTAAATGATTCTTCATTTCCCAAAAGCTTAAAAAGCATGTGGTGGTACTTAAAAGAATCATACAACTTGGAGAAAATAAATTAAAAAGACAATACAAGATTAAGCTAAAAGAGATTTGCATAGAAATTAAAAATTGTATACAAGCTTGGAAAGGAAATTGGGGCTAGCAAAATGTAAATCTATCTAAGATACTAACTTTAGAAATGACTAGGTAGAAAAGGTGGGTAGGTAGCTAGGTAGGTCATTACAAGTAAAGAGAGGGGGTATTTATAACTAAAGAATTAGGGTTTAGGGGTAGGGTGGCTAAATCTTGACCATCCATGTGCCTTGTGTGTTGGGTAGATCATAGCCCTCCACGTGCCCCTTTACTTGCCAACTCTCTTTTTTCTTCTTTCCTTTTCCTTTTCTTCTCTTTTCTTGCATTTTTTTCTTTTTTCTTTATTTATCTACAATTTCCTGAAATAAAATAAATAAGCGATTAATACAACGAAAATAAACAATAGATAGGCACTTAAATATGCAAAAATATGGACTAATCAAAATGCAACAAAATTCATTCCATTCTCTCTATTTCATTACATCCAAGTGAACCTAAGAGTGACTTGTTTGATATTCTTCTTATGCTTCATTTAAAGATACTATTAAATTGGCACGTGGCTAACAAAATATTTATCAAAATAACTTTTAATATTAATTAAGGTTAAATGATAAATATATTCATTTTACTGAAAAAATATTTAAATTATTCAGTAAATAATGTAGGGGCCGTTTGACTTGACTTAAAATAATTGATTTATTACTTAAAGGAAAGAAGAAAATTATAAATGATAACTGAACTTGACTAATAATTTATTAAAATTGTTTGGATAACTTTACTTATAAGTCAATTGAGCGTTTGATAATTTAAATTTATAAATTATAAAATTAAATTATTAACATACAAAAAAATTTATTAATAAATAAAATTTATTACATATTAAAAATTTAAAAACTTCATAATAAAATACAAACCACTAAAAAGGTAAAAAAAAAAACTAGCATTTCTGCCTATGTTTGGAAACTGTTTTTTTTTAAAAATAAGCCCTTGTTTTTCTCAAAAATGTATATTTTTATGAATTTTTTTTTGAATATAAATGTTAGAGAGATGTTTCGTATTCATTATTTGACAAAAAGTAAGGGCTTATTTCAGAAAAAGGTAGAGTTTGATGTACTTTTCTCCAGAAATAAGTCATTATTTCTGGAAAATAAGGTTAGCCAAACTGTTGCCTGAGATATTTAAATAGACACATCGGATAAACTCTATTGTTAAGAACTCAATATTAAACTAATATTCGTAAACAACCAATATCAACATCAGCGGCTCTTATTGATTTACAAGAACTATTACAAACTCTCTCAAGAACTTTGTTCTTAAGAGCTGCTAGGTTACAACAATATCTCGCGTGTTGTATATATATTTGTATAACCTAATACCGTGTTTATATACTACATAGTTACGTTTATCAATTACATGATATTTTCTATCAATAATTATCTGTTTCCATGTATATCACGTAAGATAGAATATCCTTCTACAGACTAGCTGTCCAGTATCAATCTCTTTCTGTTTCCTAAAGTGCTCTGTCTTCAGAGACTGATAGTACTCGGTACTGATCAAGTATCTGCATACTGATGTCTATGTGCCAGTTCCTGATGCAAATATCAGTTTTTGATCACTCCACTATATTCTTGACGCTTTATATCGATGATCTCCTTTTCCTGTTGCATCAATGAATATTTTTAATCTTCCCCAATTTATGCATTACGTCATAAGACATAAATTCTTGATTAAGTGACGCCAAAATTCTTCAAAATTTTGGAGTACATTTACACCACCGTCAAGATTGCTGTTAAGATCGAATTCATCATACCTGGCAAGATTTTAGATTGATATATGTAGAACTCAGTTGTTTAGTAGCTTCTTGTGAATTCTTGTAATTTCTTCTGAACTCTTTCCTTCATTCTTCGAATGCTAAAATCATTCAGAATCATCTGTGAATTTCAAAACCATTTACCACTTGACAATATCACCATTCAAATACAATTGCTTTCTCTGTTGATCTCTTTGCCTTTACCACTTGCTTCTCCTTTGAAAAATTTTGATTTATGTTTCCTTCTCCCCCTTTTTAGCATTCAATGAACAAAAGTAAGTATCCACAAAACAAACATCATACATGAATATAAGGACAAAAGTGCATATAAAATGATCTGCAACAAACTACAAATGAATTCCTAATTCTCTCTGTCATTTTAAAGTGATCTCATCACTTCTCACAATAATACTTATATCACTGTAAATAGTGATAACTAACTGATAGGTCACATAAATCACTATAAACTATAGTGGATACAATCAAACTTAGAACACATAGTATCAAATAAATTCGGCTTTTATTAACTTCAATAAAAACTGATAACAATAGCTTACAAATACTCTCTTAGAGATTTATATTTTATCACTAAGAGCTGCTAGGTTACAAGATAGATGTACGTGTGAAAGATAACTTATATTAAATAAACCTATGCTGTGTTTATATATACATAGTTACATGATATGTACTGATTGATATGGTACTGATCATCTTCCTAAAATGTATCAATAAGATAATATCTTCTGTTGTCCTGAGCTGTCCACTCTCTTTATGTATATCTTCCTTGCTCAGTCAGATCTTCTCCTAGAATCAGGCGCCTCCAAACTCTGATCAGCATAAACTCTGATATAGTCTGTCCACGGCAAACTCTGATTTCCATCTAAACTCTGATAATCAATTTGCAACTAATCAAGTCAGATTAGCAAGGATATCATCAAATATATAACAATCTCCCCCAACTTGTGCATTGATAAAATGTGCAACTTAAAACAGATATTTGATGATGTCAAAAATAGTTTAAGTACAAATGCATCAACATATATTAACATGACTAATATTGACAACTTATAGAACTTTACAGCTACCAGTTATTTGATCATCATAAATCCAAAACTTTCTTTAACATAGGTAGATATCAATCTATCCTCAGCTTCCTTCAGAGTTTGAATCATCTGTGCCTTGACACTCTTCAACTCATCAATATCTTCACCAGTCTGATGAGTGCTGACCTCAGAGCATTGATCTTGCTTCTACCTATGTCTTCACCCAAATAAATCAACCCAGGATGATTTGATTCTTGATTACACACTAAGAATCTGATCCCAAGAACATCCTTTATCTCATCACTGTTCTTCTTCATTTCAACCTCAGTTCCATTTCTTTGAGGATAGGCTATTGATGATTTCTTATGTTTGATTTCTCTTTCCTTCAAGTAATTTTAAAAGTCTGAACCCACGAATTGTGGTCCATTGTCCGAGACCAGGTTCCTTAGTAACCCGAACCTCATTAAGATGTTATTCACAAACCTGATGCAATCTTGTTGGTTTATTGTCCTCATTGCCTTTGCCTCCATCCACTTAGTCATGTAGTCGATGGAGACAAATAAATATCTTAAAGATCCCATGACCCGAGAGAATGGTTCCATTATATCTATGCCCGAGATAGCAAATGGGATGGGAGATAGGACCGAAGATGGAGGGACTAGACTCATTCAGGATACATTACTGAATTGTTGGCAGTTCTTGCATTTTTTCACAAATTCAACCGCATCTTGATGAATTGTTGGCCATTAGGAACCTTACCTGATAATCTTGTAGGCCAAAGCTTTTGCAGACATATGATCTCTGCAAATTCCTTCGTGTACTTCCCTTAGACAATATTCAACCTCTTCCGGACTAATACATTTCATGATCGGAGAAGAGTAGATCATGCGGAAGGTGGTCTTTCTTCAATAAAGAACTTTGCTTTGTTATCCTTCAATCTTTAAGCTTTTCCCTTGTCATCAGGGGGTTCTCCCTTCTCTAGAAAGTTGATTAAAGGAGTCATCCAGTTAGGACTATCGTTGATTTTCAAAACTTCTTCATCTTCGATTGTTGGTTTCTGCAATTCTTCAAAGTTGACTGAGCTATCCAGATCGACAGAGTTTTGGACTAACTTTGAAAGGTTATTTACCTGCACGTTTTCTTCTCTATTGACTTGTAGGAGATGACAAGAAATGAGAGATATCGAGAATTACGGGTGAGTGTGTGGGATGTATGTGAGTGAGTGAGAATGGGTATGTGAATTTAATCCCTAAACCTTTCTTTTTTGGACTATTTATAACCCAAGAATTAGGATTTAGGTAAAGGTACCTTGCATCCTGTCCATACACCTTTTATCAAAAGGAGACACATGTAGGACCTGAATACGGTTGTAATTCGAGTTGGGTAAGTCAAGTTTCGAGTTGAGCCTAATTCGAGCCAAGTCTAATTCGAGCCAAGTTTAGTCGAGTCGAACCGAGCCGGCTCGTTTAGTTAATCGAGCCTAAACCTCTCCCCGAACTCGACTCGTAAAATTTCACGGGTCGAGTCGAGCCGGCTCGTTTAGCTAAATGAGCCGGTTTTACCGAGTCGAACGAGCCAGCTCGTATAATTTTACACTTGATCGATCCTAAACCTCTACCCGAACTCGACTCGCCTAATTTCACGAGTCGAGTCGAGCCGGCTCGTTTAATTAAACGAGCCGGTACCTTTATCCGAATTCGGCTCGTTATCTTTATCTGAATTCAGCTCATTTAATGAGCCGAGTCGAGCCCGGTTAAACGAGTTCGAGCCGAGCGTGCCCGCGAACCACCCGACTCGAATTACAGCTCTAGACCTGAATGCCTTACACGTGTCCAGATGATAGTTATGGAGCAGTGCTAGGAACATTCCGGAATATGCTTTTATCGTGCCAATTATTAACCGTTATTAGGTGTCACCATCATGTGATACTTTGATTTGTGGCTTGTGCAGCAATATCAGCTCCTAGACTCATGTTGATGTTAGACTGCATGACTGGGTTGTTTGCCCCTAGGTTAGGCTTGCTTCTAGGACCATGTCTCTTGGCGAGACTGAGTCACTCAACTTTGGACTAGGCTTGCTTCTAGAACCATGTCTCTTAACGGGACCAAGTCACTCCACCCTGGACTGGGATTGCTTCTAGGACCATGTCTATTGGCGGGGCCGAGTCACTCAACCCTGGACTGAGCTTGCTCCTAGGACCATGGATCTTTAGCTGTGATGGATTATATCCTATCATTGTTAATATGCAAAGTAACACATATGGAGTAAACCTATATGTGTTTATATCAAGGTTGTAAAAATCGGAGATCGGTTCAACTCGATTTTGTTCTTGAAAAAAAGAGTACTCGGAACTTGATAAGTGGATTTTATATCCACTTGAAATGCCTTCGTTTCGACTTAAATTGATGATTTGGCCTCAAGCATGTGGGGTTTTTGATGTGTTTCTTCTGGTGTTGTGTAGGGGTCCTAGAGGGAGGTTAAAGGATGGATTCGAGGTTAAAGGATGGAGAAAATGGTGTAGGAATCAAGCGAGCGAGGAGGGAGAAAAAGGCAAAGCAATTTCAGAATTTCTCGATTCTGCCCAAATGGGGTCTCCACCCCACTTACGGGGTCTCCACCCCATTCTGAAGAAGAAAAGCCTGCCCAAATGGGGTCTCCACCCCACTTCAACAGAAAAGGGTCTGCCTCCACCCCACTGATGGGGTCTCCACCCCACTGACGGGGTCTCCACCCCACTTTGACGGGAGAAAAAGCCCAAATTGCCTATTATTGATCCGTTTGAAGGCCCGATCGCTGTGGGACTTAAAGAAAAGCTCAGGGGAGAAGTCAAATAACCTAGAAACATTCGGAGAGCACGTGACGGCTACGAAGAAGATCTAGTTTCATAATTTCATCTTTGTAATTCTTCGAAGTAGGCGTAATTTTGGATGCTCGTTCGGATTTGTTTCATAACTCTTACTCTAGTACTTTCGTATTTGTTTTAGATATCTAGTATAATGTTTACAGTCGAACCCATGATGATGAGTAGTTCAATTATGAACTAATCGTTGTCATGGGGTTTTAGTGGATTCATCGATGGATTTCAGCAATTAATTTGTCTTATTCATATGTGATGGTTTGATTTCCTCGTATTGGTTGTGCTTATTCGTCTTGGATGCGTAGCTAACATCTTAGATTGTTTGTTAATCTCTATTGAAGCGACAATGTATATATAGATTTAGAACTTGCCGTGCGAGCATAGGTTTTGTGTTCGATAACATGACTTGTGATGTGATTTTACCCATCTTGCATCGCCCTATGTAATCTTGATAGATAACTTGATCTTCAACCGTTATGTTTTCAAATTCTATAGACATATAGGGTCTAAGCATAATTGGTGTCTGTTTACCTTCTATCTTAATTGTGGATGTATAACAGTATGGTGCACGTATAACGACAGTTAGCGTGTATTAGTCTCGTATTATCTGATTAGTTATCAACCATTACAATCGAATATAGACATAATTCTGAATGAAGTTGTTAATGAAGCTAGAACTCCATGTTTTATTTCTCATAAGTAATCCAGTTTAATCACTTAGTTATAATTCGACTTTAATTAGTTAATTTAGATAAAACCAACCAAATTGTTATTTGTCCAAGCATTGAATAATAATCATACATTGGTGCATAAGTGCATATTTCTGAATACACCAGTCTCTGTGGAAACAAACTAAATTTGATTCTATACTACTTGTGACCACGTACGGCGTGATTTTGTGCGAACAAGTTATTGGCGCCGCTGCCGAGGACTCGGTGTTATATTTTAGTTTATGTGCTTGTCATCAGTGGTCGTTAAAGTTCAGTGACTTGGATTCTTTTCTCACTTTAGTTCGTTTGTGTGTGTTTCAGGTACTTGAGTGACGTGTATGCGAACTTGTTCTCAGGCCCGTAAATAAGCATTGGCAAAAGCAGAAACGATAGTGAGCACTACAATGGGTGATCGACCACCAGTTGCGAATGATACTAAGGCTCTTAAGGCTTTCTCTGAGTCTAAAATCAATGATATTCAGTCGAGCACTGTCAGGCCAGCGATCGAGGCCAACACTTTTGAGATCAAACCGAGCACTATTCAGATGGTATAGAACTCAGTGCAGTTTGGGGGTTCTCCGACGGAGGATCCTAATATGCATATTCGGGATTTCATTGAGATCTGCGACACTTTCAAGTTCAATGGTGTTACTGACGAGGCCATCAAATTGTGGCTATTCCCATTTTCTCTGCGGGATAAAGCTAAGGGATGGTGGCATTCTCTTCCTGCAGGATCTATTAAGACATAGGAGGATCTGACTCAGAAATTTCTTACTAAGTTCTTCCCTATGGCCAAAACAGCTGCAATCAGAAATGCTATCACTCAATTCTCTCAGCTGTCTGGTGAAACTTTATGTGAAGCGTGGGAACGCTACAAGGAGATGCTTCGAAAGTGCCCACATCATGGGATGCCTGATCGGATGGTTATTCATTGCTTCAATAATGGCTTGGGTCCTCAATCGAGGCCAATGCTCGATGCAGCATCAGGTGGAGCTCTATGGGCTAAGAGCTATGATAAGGCTTATGAGTTGATCGAGATGACGGCTGCGAATGAATATCAGAATCCTACTCAGCGTCTTCATCAGGGCAAAGCAACAGGAATTCTAGATGTTGATGCTACTACAGCTTTGACTGCTCAGCTTAAGGCGCTTACTATGAAGGTGGATTCTTTGGCAAATTTAGGAATTCAGCAGCCACCTTCAGTTTGTGAGCTTTGTGCGGGTGCACATTCCACTGATCAGTGTGCCATATCTAGCGAGTCAGCTCAGTTTGTGAGCAATTTTCAGCGATCTCAGCAGCCAGCTCCGGCTACCTATCACCCGAATAATCGGAATCATCCGAATTTCAGCTGGAGCAACAATCAGAACTTCACGCCACAACCGCAACAACAGTTTCAGCAGCAAGGAGCTAGACCTTTCAACCCTTCCGGTTTTCAACAGCAATTTGCACCGGAGCAGCAATTCCATCCACCCGGATTCCAGCAACAAAATCAAGGGGTGGCTGGACAGTCTTCCAACGAAAGATCTGAATGGGAAGAGATGAAATTAATGATTAAAAGCCAAGCGGTGTCAATCAAGACTTTGGAGAACCAGATTGGGCAAATTGCTAACGCGTTGATAAACAGACCACAAGGAACTCTTCCTAGTGATACCGAGGCCACTCCGGGTAAGAAAGAGATGAAGGAACAGGTACAGGCTGTCACCTTGAGGTCCGGAAAGGTTACGAAGGAAAAAGAATCAGCAACAGAGCGAAACGAGGAAGAGGGTGATCAACAGATTGAAACATCCGTACTCTCATCTAAGTCTGATAGTGAAAAAACTGTTGTTGACGCTGATAAGAATGAAATCAACGAGGAAGCAAGCAAGGAATCAACTAAGAAGTCTAGTCCTAAAGGTGATATTGGGGTCAAGCAAGTATATCCACCTCCCCATTTTCCGAAGAGACTTCAGAAGCATAAGCTCGACAAACAATTCGCTAAATTTCTAGAGGTTTTCAAGAAATTACAAATCAACATACCTTTTGCGGAGGCTCTAGAGCAAATGCCGAGTTATGCTAAATTCATGAAGGGTATTCTATCACAGAAACTCAAGCTTGAGGAATTGGAGACTGTAGCTTTGACTGAGGAGTGCAGTGCGGTGTTGCAGCAGAAATTGCCTCCGAAGCTAAAGGATCCGGGAAGTTTCACAATCCCGTGTACCATTGGCAAGTTATCTTTCGACAAGTGCTTGTGTGACTTGGGAGCTAGCATCAATCTGATGCCGTTGTCTGTCTTCAAGAAACTTGGTTTGCCGGAGCCAAAACCTACAAACATGTCCTTATAACTGGCTGATCGGTCGATCACATACCCGAGAGGTATAGTGGAAGATGTCTTGGTTAAGGTGGATAAGCTCATCTTCCCTGCTGATTTTGTCATTCTAGACTTTGAGGAGGATAAAAAGATTCCCATTATCTTGGGAAGGCCGTTCTTAGCTACAGGCCAAACTTTGATCGATGTGCAGAAAGGAGAGCTTACAATGAGAGTTCAAGATCAGAGTGTCACTTTTAAGGTGTTCAACGCAATGAAATTTCCAACCGACGAAGAAGAATGCTTTAAGGTGGAGCCACTAGAAGCTGTTGAAAATTCTGAGACGGGGCAAAAGCTAAGGCCAGGTACCTTAGAGAGAGTCTTAACAGGGGATTCTGATTTCAAAGATATAGGAGTAGCAGAGCTTAAAAATTTTCAGGAGCATCTTAAGCCATCTATTGAAGAAGCTCCCATACTCGAACTCAAACTACCACCGGATCTCTTAAGTGATGTGCAATTTAGAAGGTTGTCACGGCGAATAGATGACATGCATGACATTCATCGCCGTTTTGCAAAGGATTTGACTCAGGCTCTTCGGAGTGCTTTTCGAGCCATTGGTGTTGAGGTTGATTGGCCAGTGTTTGGAGATGGCATGGTATATTGACCACCTGATCCTCCACCCGAAGAGGGTGATCCTCCCGACATCTAGGTTCGTGTCTATCCTTATTATCACCTTCAATGAGGACATTAAATATTTTAAGTTTGGGAGTGGTAATCTAAGGATTAGTAGTAGTGTGTGTGTCATATAGGTTGCATGATGCATATAGTTTAGTATAGTCTCATATAGTTTGCATATATTAGTACGGGTTTTATATATATGTGCTTGTGTTAGTAGTTTCATATAGTTGCTTTTGCATGAATCTTGAAGTTGTGTTCCAAGTTGATGTCCTATGATGAGTTTATGTGCATAATTTCTTGGCTAGTAGTCTTTATCATATGTGATGCCTTGTTAAATGGAAACTACTTGTGTGAAAATTGTAATTACACTTATGCTCTAGAGATAAGATTTAGACTAACTTATTTCTTGAGTCCTCGCGCTGGGTCGGGCGTAGAGTTTCGATTATTCCCTTTTTGAACTTAGAGTTTGTAAATCTTAAGTTTGGGGGAGTTAAGGGATGAATATGCCTTTCTAAAAAAAAGAGAAAAAAAGAATAAAAAGAATAAAAATTATCAGGTACTCCTTTGAGATCAATGGGTAAAATGCAATGTCAAGTGAAAGGGACGATCCATGTACTTGTACTGGTATTAAGTGCAAATGTATTAGAATAAGCAAATTCTTGGTGACTTTTCACAACCCTTGATTACTAGAGAATCACTTGATTAAAAAAAAGGAATAAAAAAAAGAATAAGCGAAGTCGAATGGCGGTCGTGACTCACTTACACTGAGAAGCGTCCTAACCTTAGACTTAGCAAGAAAAAGAAAAAAAATAGAAAAAAAATAGGAAAGGCATAGGAATTCATTAGTGACCGTAAATTGTAGTTGACTCTTTAGTAAAGAAGTGTTTAAACCTGATTCTGATTAACGGCTCATAGTGAAGACTCTGTTGAAGTTGATAGTCTTTGTTTAGTTTCACTAGAGAGCATGCTAGCACACACGATGCACTTCACACTTGTAGTGGAAGAGAACATGGCTAATATGTGAAAGAGAAGAATGCCGAGAATGTTGCATATTCTGAGGATTCTATGTTAACATGGATGACACTTCATGATTCGAGGAGACGTGGCATATAGTTGCATTCATGCATTGCATTAGTAGTTTGTGTGTGTGTCTATGCTTGTGGACAAGCATCGGTTTAAGTTTGGGGGTGTGATAAGTGGATTTTATATCCACTTGGAATGCCTTCGTTTCGACTTAAATTGATGGTTTGGCCTCAAGCATGTGGCGTTTTTGATGTGTTTCTTGTGGTGTTGTGTAGGGTTCCTAGAAGGAGGTTAAAGGATGGATTCGAGGTTAAAGGATGGAGAAAACGGTGTAGGAATCAAGCGAGCGAGGAGGGAGAAAAAGGCAAAGCATTTTCAGAATTTCTCGATTCTGCCCAAATGGGGTCTCCACCCCACTTACGGGGTCTCCACCCCATTTTGAAGAGGAAAAGCCTGCCCAAATGGGGTGGTCTCCACCCCACTTCAACTAGAAAAAGGTCTGCCAAGACGGGGTCTCCACCCCACTGACGGGGTCTCCACCCCACTGATGGGGTCTCCACCCCACTTTGACGGGAGAAAAAGCCCAAATTGCCTATTATTGATCCGTTTGAAGGCCCGATCGCTGTGGGACTTAAATAAAAGCTCAGGGGAGAAGTCAAATAACCTAGAAACATTCGGATAGCACGTGACGGCTACGAAGAAGTTCTAGTTTCATAATTTCATCTTTGTAATTCTTAGAAGTAGGCGTAATTTTGGATGCTCGTTCGGATTTGTTTCATAACTCTTACTCTAGTACTTTCGTATTTGTTTTAGATATCTAGTATAATGTTTACAGTCGAACCCATGATGATAAGTAGTTCGTTATGAACTAATCGTTGTCATGGGGTTTTAGTGGATTTATCGATGGATTTCAGTAATTAATTTGTCTTATTCATATGTGATGGTTTGATTTCCTCGTATTGGTTGTGCTTATTCATCTTGGATGCGTAGCTAACATCTTAGATTGTTCGTTAATCTCTATTGAAGCGACAGTGGATATATAGATTTAGAACTTGCCGTGCGAGCGTAGGTTTTTTGTTCGATAACATGACTTGTGATGTGATTTTACCCATCTTGCATCGCCCTATGTAATCTTGATAGATAACTTGATTTTCAACCGTTATGTTTTCAAATTCTATAGACATATAGGGTCTAAGCATAATTGGTGTTTGTTTACCTTCTATCCTAATTGTGGATGTGTAACAGTATGGTGCACGTATAACGACAGTTAGCGTGTATCAGTCTCGTGTTATCTGATTAGTTATCAACCATTACAATCGAATATAGGCATAATTCTGAATGAAGTTGTTAATGAAGGTAGAACTCCATGTTTTATTTCTCATAAGTAATCCAGTTTAATCACTTAGTTATAATTCGACTTTAATTAGTTAATTTAGATAAAACCAACCAAATTGTTATTTGTCCAAGCAGTGAATAATAATCATACATTGCTGCATAAGTGCATATTTCTGAATACACCAGTCTCTGTGGGAACGAACTGAATTTGAATTTCTATACTACTTGTGACCACGTACGCTTGAAACTTGTTCGCACAAAATCAGGAAAGCGTACGTGGTCACAAGTAGTATAGAAATTCAAATTCAGTTCGTTCCCACAGAGACTGGTGTATTCAGAAATATGCACTTATGCAGCAATGTATGATTATTATTCACTGCTTGGACAAATAACAATTTGGTTGGTTTTATCTAAATTAACTAATTAAAGTCGAATTATAACTAAGTGATTAAACTGGATTACTTATGAGAAATAAAACATGGAGTTCTAACTTCATTAACAACTTCATTCAGAATTATGCCTATATTTGATTGTAATGGTTGATAACTAATCAGTTAACAGGAGACTGATACATGCTAACTGTAGTTACACGTGCACCATACTGTTACACATCCACAATTAAGATAGAAGGTAAAAAGACAACAATTATGCTTAGACCCTATATGTCTATAGAATTTGAAAACATAACGGTTGAAGATCAAGTTATCTATCAAGATTACATAGGGCGATGCAAGATGGGTAATATCACATCACAAGTCATGTTATCGAACACAAAACCTATGCTCGCAAGGCAAGTTCTAAATCTATATATCCGTTGTTGCTTCAATAGAGATTAACAAACAATCTAAGATGTTAGCTACGCATCCAAGACGAATAAGCACAACCAATACGAGGAAATCAAACCATCACATATGAATAAGACAATTTAATTACTGAAATGCATCGATAAATCCGCTAAAACCCCATGACAACGATTAGTTCATAACCGAACTACTCATCATCATGGGTTCGACTGTAAATATTATACTAGATATCTAAAACAAATACGAAAGTACTAGAGTAAGAGTTATGAAACAAATCCGAACGAGCATTCAAAATTACGCCTACTTCGAAGAATTACAAAGATGAAATTATGAAACTAGATCTTCTTCGTAGTCGTCACGTGCTCTCCGAATGTTTCTAGGTTATTTGACTTCTCCCCTGAGCTTTTCTTTAAGTCCCACAGCGATCGGGCCTTCAAACGGATCCAGAATAGGCAATTTGGGCTTTTTCTCCTGTCAGAGTGGGGTGGAGACCCCGTCAGTGGGGTGGAGACCCCATCAATGGGGTGGAGACCCCGTCTTGGCAGACCCTTTTCTGTTGAAGTGGGGTGGAGACCCCATCAGTGGGGTGGAGACCCCATTTGGGCAGGCTTTTCTTCTTCAGAACCCGCGCCATGGGCGGCGCGCCCACCCCGTCTCAGCAGAATAAAAAAAACTGCCTTACATATAGAAAATTCTGCTCGTTTTTTTTACACAACCCAGCCAATAATTCCTTTCCCCAGCCGAATTACAACCTCCCTAAACCCTAATTTCAGAATCCCATTAGTTTACAAACACATAACCCATATCTTTTTAATCCCATATCTTCCATATACATACAATACACCTATATATACACAAAATTTCTAATTCTCTCAAACCTTCTACCAAGCTTCAACCCTTCAATCCAATGGCACCTAAGAGAGCACGAAGGGCAGTGAGTACTAGTGTGCAAGCCGGATCGACGGATTCATCTAGTTCGGGGTACGATACTATCAATTTCACAACTCCGGAGGCTCAGGCCGAATTCACTCGATTGATGGGCAAATCAATTGCGAAGGAGAGGGGATTCTTACCTTCACCTAGTGATGGGAAGTTGGTGGAGATGATTCAGAGTAGGGGTTGGGAGTCCTTTTGTGAGGCACTGGCGGCGGTGCCATTGAGCATTGTGCGGGAGTTCTATGCCAATGCCAAGGCCGATCAGAATGGATTTTCGGTGGTTCGGGGTTTGATAGTGGATTACACTTTAGAGGCGATCCGCCAGGTTATTGGTGCTACAGAGATGGAGCCAGCTCAGGATCATTAGGTGCGGAAGAACAAGAGGAACATGGATTTGGACCGGATTATCTATTATTTGTGTATTCCGAATACGGAGTGGAGGCGCAATCCTTCCACTAATGAGCGGTTGTCTTTTCCTGCATCTGCAATGAACAGGTATGCCCGTGCATGGAACCTGTTTATTTGTGCCAATATCATGCCTTCGACACATACACACGAGGTCACAGTAGATAGGGCTATCTTATTGTATGGGATTTTGACGGGAGAGTATGTGGATATTGCATATGTGATCCACCAAAACATTTTGCGCTTTCTGAGGGGTAGTACTACTGGGGCCATCCCTCATGCCACGATAGTGACTAAGTTGTGCACTGCTGTGGGGGTTCGTTGGTCAGCTGAGGAGCAGTTACAGATGCCGAGCTCTGCTATAGATCATCTTGCTATTGAGAGGTTACCTGAGTGGGATAATGGTCGACCCCATCCTAAGGGGTTGGGATATATTCTGGAGGATTCGGAGGGTGGACGTCGTCGGGCACCCCCACGAGGACCACCAGCTACAGCAGGGCCTTCTCGTCAGTCAGTGGGGCATTCGGGTCTTAGTGATTCACAGTACAGGAGGCTCACTCGGCGTATGGATACCATGCACAACATTCACCGTCAGTTCGCTCAGGATTTGACACAGGCTTTGGGCACTGCGTTCCGTGCTACAGGCGTAGACATTGAGTGACCTGTGTTCGGGGCTGGCATGCCTTATCCACCACCAGACTCTCCACCCGATGAGAGTGAGGCGAGCGATCGCTCGGACTCCTTCTAGGTACATTCGATCCTTTTTATCACCTTCAATGAGGACATTGAATATTTTAAGTTTGGGGGTGGTAATCTAAGGACTAGTAGTAGTGTGTGTTCGTATAGGTTGCATGATGCATATAGTTAGCATATTATCTCATTTAGTTACATATTAGTACGTGTTTTTTTATATATATATGCTTGTGTTTAGGATGTGTTAGTAGTTTCATATAGTTGCTTATGCATGAATCTTGAAGTTGTTTTCCAAGTTGATGTCCTATGATGAGTTTATGTGCATAATTTCTTGGCTAGTAGTCTTTATCATATGTGATGCCTTGTTAATTGGAAACTACTTGTGTGAAAATTGTAATTACACTTATGCTCTAGAGATAAGACTTAGACTAACTTATTTCTTGAGTCCTCGCGTTGAGTCGGGCGTAGAGTTTGGATTATTCCCTTTTTGAATTTAGAGTTTGTAAATCTTAAGTGTGGGGGAGTCAATGGATGAATATGCCTTTCTACAAAAAAAAAGAGAGAAAAAAAAGAGAATAAAAATTATTAGGTACTCTTTTGAGATCAATGGGTAAAATGCAATGTCATGTGAAAGGGACGATCCATGCACTTGTGTTGGTATTAAGTGCAAATGTATTAGAATAAGAAAATTCTTGGTGACTTTTCACAACCCTTGATTACTGGAGAATTACCTGATTAAATAAAAGGAATAAAAAAAAGAATAAGCGAAGTCGAATGGCGGTCGTGACTCACTTACACTGAGAAGCGTCCTAACCTTAGACTTAGCAAATAAAAGAAAAAAAATATAGAAAAAAAAGGAGGGGCATAGGAATTCTTTGGTGACCCTAAATTGTAGTTGACTCTTTAGTAAAAAAGTGTTTAAACTGGATTCTGATTAACGGCTCATAGTGAAGACTCTGTTGTAGTTTGATAGTCTTTGTTTTGTTTCATTAGAGAGCATGCTAGCACACACGATGCACTTCACACTTGTAGTGGAAGAGAACAGGGCTGATATGTGAAAGAGATGAATGCTGAGAATGTTGCATATTCTGAGGATTCTATGTTAACACGGATTACACTTCATGATTCGAGTAGACGTAGGCATATAGTTGCATTCATGCATTGCATTAGTAGTTTGTGTGTGTGTCTATGCTTGAGGACAAGCATCGGTTTAAGTTTGGGGGTGTGATAAGTGGATTTTATATCCACTTGGAATTCCTTCGTTTCGACTTAAGTTGATGATTTGGCCTCAAGTATGTTGTGTTTTTGATGTGTTTCTTGTGGTGTTGTGTAGGGTTCCTAGAAGGAGGTTAAAGGATGGAGTCGAGGCCAAAGGATGGAGAAAACGGTGTAGGAATCAAGCGAGCGAGGAGGGAGAAAAAGGCAAAGCAATTTCAAAGTTTCTCGATCCTGCCCAAATGGGGTCTCCACCCCACTTACGGGGTCTCTACCCCATTCTGAAGAAGAAAAGCCTGCCCAAATGGGGTCTCCACCCCACTTCAACAGAAAAGGGTCTGCCAAGACGGGGTCTCCACCCCACTGACGGGGTCTCCACCCCACTCTGACGGGAGAAAAAGCCCAAATTGCCTATTCTTGATCCGTTTGAAGGTCTAATCGCTGGGGGACTTAAAGAAAAGCTCAAGGGAGAAGTCAAATAACCTAGAAAACATTCTAGAGAGCACGTGACGGCTACGAAGAAGATCTAGTTTCATAATTTCATCTTTGTAATTCTTCGAAGTAGGCGTAATTGTGGATGCTCGTTCGGATTTGTTTCATAACTCTTACTCTAGTACTTTCGTATTTGTTTTAGACATCTATTATAATGTTTACATTCGAACCCATGATGATGAGAAGTTCGATTATGAACTAATCATTATCGTGGGAGTCTAGCGGATTTATATATGGATTTCAGTAGTTGAATTGCCTTAAATATTTAGGTGATGGTTTTGATTTCCTCATATTGGTTGTGCTTATTCGTCTTGGATGCGTAGCTAACATCTTAGATTGTTTGTTAATCTCTATTGAAGCGACAGTGGATATATTGATTTAGAACTTGCCATGCGAGCATAGGTTTATGTGTTCGATATGCATAATTGTGATGTGATTTTACCCATCTTGCATCGCCCCATGTAATCTTCATAGATAACTTGATCTTCAACAGTTATGTTTTCAAATCTTATAGACATATAGGGTCTAAGCATAATTGGTGTCTGTTTACCTTCTATCTTAATTGTGAATGTGTAGCAGTATGGTGCGTGTATAACGACAGTTAGCGTGTATCAGTCTCGTGTTATCTGATTAGTTATCAACCATTACATATCGATAAGGCATAACTCTGAATGAAGTATATAATGAAGTTAGAATCCCATGTTTTATTCTCATAAGTAATCCAGTTCAGTCACTTAGTTATAATTCTTAGTTTTAATAATTCGAGTTTAATTAGTTAATTTAGATAAAACCAACCAACTTGTTAATTGTCCGAGCATTGAATAATAGCCATACATTGGTGCATAAGTGCATATTCTTGAATACACTAGTCTCTGTGGGAACGAACTGAATTTGATTCTTTACTACTTGTGACCACGTACTCTTGCATGATTTTGTGCGAAAAGTACTCATATATCAATTAATATATATTTTTCTCGTATTTTAATTTTATATTACTATATTAGTAATAAACGAAAAATAATAATTTAAATCAAAACTCAAAAAATTCAAAACAAACAATAATTGGCCTAGATTAGTTTATCAGTCATTGAATCATTGTACATACTTTAATAAAAGATTACTACTTCTAGTTCAAGAGGTTTGTTGCCTGCCTCATTTAATGGACTACAACTACATTAATATTGTAAGCAAATTACCACTAATCAACATAATCTTCTTCTTCCTTAATTATAACATCATCATCGTTATCTTCACCATCAGACTCAAAATCATCTTCATGAAGTTCTCTAAACGCATTTCCAATAGCCATGGGTGATGTACTTTTTTCTTCAGCTGTTATAGTGGAGTCATTGGATAGCTCATCATCATCCCCACCTTCCACCACCTTCCACCACAACCCATCCCTTGAGCTTTACTTGCATCACTGGCCACTAACATGTCAAATTATCCTTCATCGTTGATTTTTTATTTGCAAGTTTGCACTAAATTGAACATATAGACTAGATTGTTCAATCTCTCAGCATCTGTGAATTAGGTTTTGTTTTTCATGTTTGGGCTGGGCTAGGTGAATTAAAATCTGAAATAGTCAACTCCGAGTTTGCCTCGAGTACTCGTAGTCAAACCGAGTTAACTGACTTTTCATAAAATCATTTCTGTCTCCGAGTACTCGAAACTCGGATCCGGTCAGGTGTGAAAACGAGTACTCGGCCGAGTTAACCGACTTTTAGCACAATGGTTTATATAGAAACACAATTACATGATATCTACTGATTGATATAATATTAATCTTCTTGCTAAAAATATCAATCAGAGATTTTGTACTAATCTTTACTAAAGTCCTCACCTATCGTATTTCATTGATATATATCTACTTTAATTAAGTCCAGATTTATTTTTGAAAATCAGCTGCCTCAAACTCTGAAGAATATCTTCATTGAGTTAATTCTGATATCTTCTATCTTAAGCAAACTCCGATTTTCAGCTCTGATTTGTTCACCTAAAACTAATCAGAATAGTTAAGTCTGATATCATCAAATATGTAACATCAGTTGTCATTTAATTGTAATAAGAATTAAAATTTAATATATTCATTTATTATTTTCAAAAATTTCTTATTTTAAATAAATACATATAATTTATATTACGATAGGAATTTTAAAATTTCAAAAATAAAACTAATTTTTATTTATTATATTTTGGGTAAAATTTTACAAGGGCAACTAGAAAAGGGAAAAATAAATAAATAGAGGGAAAATATTAACGAATAGAGCGGAAAGACGAAAATGCAAATGGAAATTAGGCGAAGGGAAGGAATAAAATGTTAATAGTAGGAAGCTATAAAAGACTTTTCCTGTGGTTGGTTGTATTATATAAACACACACGTCCAATACCTAGACATCTCTCTGTCTCTACTAGTATCTTTTGTGTTCGGATCGAGGGTTACCTGCAATCTAGGGCACACATTCTCCAGGTTAATTGACTCAATTGAAATGGTTTACATTTTACATATTCGCAAATCTATGATTGTAATTGTTAATTTGTTTGTGATTTACATATACAGATCATGACTATTCCTGATCTCGGTGATATGTTGATGGATAACGGATCTTTAATTGCTGAACAAGAGAGGCAGATTATTCATGATTTAACTCTCAAATCCCAGTCCAACAAACCAGGCAACTTGTTCTTTCTCATTTCCAATAGGTCTCTCTCTCTCTCTCTCTCTCTCTCCCCCTCTCTCTCCCCCTCCCCCCCACACACACACACACACTTGGTTTTATCAATCGGTGTACATATATGTGCGCTCGCTTGTGTAATTTACTTTCGAATGATTGTAATGTGACAACTAGTCTGATTTCCCTAATTGTTGTAATATACAATTACTGATTAAAATACTTTTGTTCGCACAAAAGGAAACTCATATTTGGTTTGTCTTTTACTTTCCATTGACCTGAACTCCCCAGGCTTGTTTTAGTGTTATCCTATCTACTATTTTCTTCATAAATAATGTTAGATGTGAATAACATTAGGTTGCTTTTAGTAAGATGTATTTCATTTTAAATTTTGGAAGTCAAATGATATGGTTTAGGTTGTCATTTCGAATTCTCAGCTTTAAACTAGTATTTGAATGTTCTGGATTTTATATGAAATCCAAATCCAACTTCTTTTTGTGTATCCAAATATGTCATTGATCAACTCTAGAATTTCCAATGAAATTCAAGTTCCTACACAGGCCATTATTCTTTTTTGTCTTCCTTGGTTCTTTAAATAGTCATGCCACTGATATTACTAACGCAACCTTATGGATGGTCGTTATGTTTATTATTTTTTACTTCTACAATTTTGTCCTCATAAATGATATGAAATACAGAATTTTTTGGTTGTAATAATTATAATAAAATTCTTACCGAAGGAAACACTTTCATTGATAAAACTGAATACATAACTTAGTGATGTTTTTAAAATCTACCTAAAGGTTCGATATTCAATAATGCAACTCCCTGACTTTGTCCTGAGTTTAACCAAGAGAAGATCATTGTGAAACTTATTCTTATCATGCTAGTTGATCACCTAAATATGATAACATAAAAGATCTTTAGCCATCAATCTTATTGAGGCTGTTTTGATCTTCGCCTTTATTACCCATATTACCCATATGGTGATGCGCATCAGCTGGTCATGACAGTGTTTGCTGCAAGTGAATTCTATTTCTTCTTTACTCATAAAATGCAGTGTATTACAAAGAAGGGGAAACGAAGAAACTTCGTATATTTCCATCCTGAGAATAATCAGTTGTAGTTAATCTTTTTGTTTTTATGCTAAATCAGTTTTAGTAATTTTATTTCTCGTCTATGCAGATGGTTTACTGAATGGAAGAAGTATGCTGGATTTGGTGCTTATCCATATGACGAAGTTTTACCAGAGCCTCATATTTCAATCTCAAATGCTGCAGATAGACCAGGACCGATTGATAATTGCAATATAGTTGCTAATGGGAGTAACTGTGAGGGTGAAGACCTTCAGTTGCTTGACAACCTTGAGGAACAACGTGATTATGTTGTAGTATCTCAGGATGTTTGGGAGAAACTTTTTGATTGGTAATTATACTTCACATGCATACCATTATCCTCTGAATTGTTGTCTTAACATTTATCTTGGTGATATTCGGGTTCTTTTTGCTACCATATTGTTTAATCTTTAATTTAAACTGGAATTTGCTTGGATGGTTGTGGAGTTTCTCTTTTTGGTGAAAGATCATGCTTCAAAATGTTTATAATGACAAGTTGTCACTTGCAGGTTAAACTGTTTCCTTTGTTCTTTTACGGTGACTTTAGAGCATACATTTGATTAGGTGTTCTTTTCCTTTAACTAATATTCAAAATTATTTTATATTAAGAGGAGTAGAGGACTTATTGGAGTTTGCAACACATCCACATAAAGTTTGAAAAACCATTGGGGTGCAATATTACAACGATAGGCATAGACAGTGTTTACTTTAGAAATATCACATGCACACTGTTGTACAAATTACAATTAAGTTGAGTATACCTTTGGTTTCTAAATAGTGCTCTTTAAGTTACAATGTGTGTGCACAGTTATGTTACTAAATCTTTAAATTATCTAGATATGAGCATTGACTTAGAATTCCCTTTCAGAAATTTCTTTCGTAACAAGGCTCCCCAATTTGCAGAAGCTGTAACAATGAAAATATGGTTCATTTATGTATACATGAATATGTGCTCATAAATCTAACCATCATATTTTATATACAACTTAGGTACAAAGGAGGACCTGTAATACCCAGGAAGATGATTTCAGTTGGTGTTCGGCAGGAATTAGTTGTGGAGGTATACCCATTATGCCTGAAGTTGATTGATGCTGGAGATAAAAGTGAGTCAACTATAAGGATAAGTAAAAAGGTAAATCTCATCTTATGTATTTCTTGAAGGTTTAATAAACTGTACTTGAACAGGTGATGCTTTAATTTATTTATTCATGTTGAGTTCTTTCTAATACCTGACTGATAATTCGATCCCTGTATATTTATGATGAGCAACAGGGGTGGGGGTAATTTCATAAGTTTTGTCCTGAAATATAAGTTAAGATGGTCATTAATTGACGATTTACATATATGTTGTTAGGTACATCCTTACAGCAGGTTAGGAAAGAAACTAAGAGATCTACATTTTAATCAAGATCATTCAGAATCGGAATAAAGAAAACTAAGAAATATGTATATTTCTAAGAGTAAATATTAGCTTATAACATATATAGATTATGCATATGTGTGGCATATTTAAGTTTATATTTTGCATGAAAATGTTAAACAAGCACTTCACGTTTCAGTCATTTTAAAGATTACATGAGATACATTTGGATAATTGATTGAAACCTGGTGTTGCGTATCAAAAAATTTAGATTGATACCAGCTTCAATTTAATAAAAGTTAAGCAGCTGAGATTAGCTGCCATATTGTTTTTTGATATTCCTCTGCTAGTCTGTGACTCTGCGTTTCATCGGAACAAGTTTGCTGTCACAGGTCACACACCTTCAAGTGTGTAATCACTCTGGAAATCCTAGTTTCGTGTACCTTGCTTGTTAATTATAGTGTGTAGTTGTTGATGTTTTGTGAAATTACTGTTCAGGCTTCTTTGCATGAGCTCTACGAAAGGGTGGGTTCACTCAAGGAGACTGATCCAGGAAAGGTCTGTTATATCTTGTTTCCATTGAAACAATGGATCTACTACTATGTGAAACCTTATGGCGCTCTTTTCTAACAAAGTGCACACGCATAAGCACTCATGTCTCTATATGCAAGTTGACTATCTTATTCTTACTGTAAAAGTGGTTTATCAGGTACGAATATGGGATTATTTTAATAATTTGAAGCACACATTATTGGAAGATTCAACGAAAACCTTGGAGGAATCTAACTTGCAGATGAACCAATGTGTAAGTACTCCTGAAATCAAGGCAATGAAATGTATCAGCAATTTACATATTACGTTTTCTATGATTGATTGACTATTTTTTTTCCTAAAGCATAGCACCCACTTCTTATGTGTGCTAAATTTTCTCTTACACTGTAGTCTTAAGTTAAACATGGAGAGGTGAGAAGAAAGAGGAAGAAAAATGTGTAAAATTTTCTCTCTGGGTTATGTTCACGTGTTTGTGAAGTTAAGTGGAGAGAATCTTTTTTGAAAGTTTCTCTTAAAATGGGATGCTTGGAAGCTCTTCACATACCTTCTGAAATAGTTTTCTGCATGCTTTTTTTTTTTTGATACTCTCTTTTGTTTTGCAAATGCTCAGGAGCGAGCATACAAGAGAATGTCTTCAACATTTTTTATTTCTTTTCCTTCATTCTCTCCTCTACAATTAAAAGCTCTGTAGCACCAGTTAATGTATTGCTGAACTCTTTAATGTTGGTATCCAATGCTGGATAAAGAAAGTTTACTTGTAAGATCGGTTATAGGAGAAATAGCAAGAATAGTTCTGGATGGCCGATTGCTGCATAACCTGAGCTTGATATGCCTTTTAGTTTCTGTTTTTTTACCCCCCATCCCCGGCCCACCCCCCTTAAAAAAAGAGAAAAAAAGTAAAAACAAGCAGAAACAAAAGATATGCTAAGCTGATAATATGAGTTGGAGCCTTTTACTATACTCGATTATATGCTTACACTAACTGTATTTATCTCCAACTTTGATAATTTATAGTATTGATTAGTCAAGACTACATAATAAGCTTTTTAATGTGATATTGCAATGTCCTGTACGCAGATTCTTCTAGAGCGGCAAGTTGATGGAATTCTTCCCACTGGTTTTGGCATGGATTCTACTGGGAATGAGTTGGCATTGATTCCTATTGAACCCTTGAGATCATCTTTGACAATTGCTGGGGGCCCCACTTTGTCCAATGGTAATTCAACGGGTTATAGTTCAAGTTTGCATCAGGGAAGTAGTTTAAGTTCAGTATTAACTGACATGGAAGATACTTCCAACAATATAAAGCCTGTATTGAAAGGAAATGGTGGAGGTTTGGCAGGGCTGCAGAATTTGGGAAATACATGTTTTATGAATAGTTCACTTCAGTGTTTAGTCCATACTCCACCCCTTGTTAAATACTTCTTGGAAGATTATACTGATGAGATCAACAAGAAAAATCCCCTGGGAATGCATGTATGTGTTTATATAATATGTTTGAGTATTTCAATTATGTATATAATACCTATATACTTTTATATTACTATGTTTTATATCTTACTAGTTTAGTGTGACAGGGTGAGCTTGCAATTGCTTTTGGTGAATTGTTGAGAAAAATCTGGTCTTCTGGGCGGACATCAATTGCCCCACGTGAATTTAAAGGAAAACTTGGTCGATTTGCTCCCCAGTTTAGTGGGTACAACCAGCATGATTCTCAAGTTAGTAGCATAATTTTCAGTGACCCTGATTACTTTATTGTAGTATATTAATTTAAGAATACATGTATTTTACTTGGTGCTTGTGCTGTCAATATCGTATAAGTTGTTAGTGAGCACAGTTGAAGGGAAGTTCAAAAATTGGTCAAGTTATACAATTGGAGCACAGGTAGCAAAGCCTTCAGCCAAAATACGTTTTGAAGCAAGACAGATTTATTAAACTTAAATAAATGAAATAAAAATGTTAAAAAAATAATTCATTAGTATATAGTTTAATTATATTTAATGTATGAAACTAAGTGTATTTATTTTTATTATCTATGTGGGCCAGGATTTAAATAAATATGTATATTCTATATAACAAGTAACAACTAACAAGTTCATTTGTTTTGGGACTTGGTTCATTAGGTTATGTTAGTAGGTTTTTATTCTCTATATAAGTTATTTAAACTCAAGATATTATCTTGACATTGATTATTGAAATTTGGAATATTAAATTGAACCTCCATGTTGCAATCCTCTATCTTCTTTCCCTTCGTAGTTTCATGTCACTTGTGTTCTTATCTTTTAATCCTTGTGCCTGGTTCATGTCTTGCATCACTTCTCTTGTTATTGATTATCCAGTATTTTTGATTTAATCCCTGTAATACATAAAACCTGCACTTTTCTCAAGTAATTTTAGGCCATCGACCTTTAAATTTTAAAAATGACTCGATTTTTTTAATGTAAGAAACGAGTGCAAGTAATTATATGTTAAAAATATTAATAATTTTCCTCAGGAACTCCTTGCCTTCTTGCTGGATGGGTTGCATGAAGATTTGAATCGTGTGAAACAAAAGCCTTATATCGAACTAAAGGATTGCGATGGTCGTCCTGATGAGGAAGTTGCAGATGAGTACTGGAGATACCACAAGGCCAGGAATGATTCGATAATTGTCGACGTCTGCCAGGTACAATATATGCTTTAGTAGCACATTCAATATACAGATAATGTACCTATATAATGTGCTTACAGTATATGCAGAAAAGTTTGGTAAATGGTGCTGTCTCATTATATACCAAACCTGCATTAGTAGTCGGAGTTCTTTAGAATTTAGATAGTGATTATTTTTAGATAACTGGTGCTGGTGATTTTAGTTCTTTGAATACACTATTACATGATTTTCTTTTGTTATTGGGTGTTTGTATAACTCTTCACATTTCTTTACTTTAATTAGTTTTCACAAATTCAACAACTAGAAAGATAATTGTTATATTAAAGTTAGCTCACCCTCGCGGGATCGTGACATGACCGTTGAGAAAAGCACACACATGCATGGATATCTCATATTTTGCTTTCGTATATAAATCTGCTATAGAGATTGGCCATTTGTAGTTAACATACTACATTATCTTTTATTGCATAATTAATTTGAAAATTTATATGCCATAATTTTCAGGGTCAATATAAGTCAACTCTGGTTTGCCCAGATTGCAAAAAGATTTCAATTGCATTTGATCCGTTCATGTACTTGTCTTTGCCATTACCCTCAACTGCTACACGGACAATGACTGTATCTGTATTTTATGGCGATGGTAGTGGTCTTCCAATGCCATACTCTGTCACTGTTTTAAAGAATGGTGCTTGCAAAGATCTCAAATTAGCGGTATCTTCTGCATGTTGCTTAAAGGACGATGAAGACTTGCTGCTTGCAGAGGTAGTATTCTACAATCCTGTCCAGTATCATATTTAAGTAAGTAATTTAAGTATTTCAGGTTCTTTAAGTATTGGTATATAAATCTGCAGGTCTATGAACATACAATATATCGATACCTAGAAGTCCCTTTGGAATCATTGTCTTCCATTAAAGACAATGAACACATTGTTGCCTACAGGCATCCCAAAACAAGTTCAGATGCGACAAAACTGGAAATATGCCACCGCTACCTAGATAAGTGAGTTTCTAATCTTCATTGATTGCTGTTACAGTCATGTCTGTACATCATATAATAAATTTATAATCTCACTTTGGCAAATGTACATATTTCTTTCCTGTTGGTTTCTTCTCTTGTCCCACAAGTCTGATAGATTAAGCATACATGTTAAAAGGAACTAGATATACATGTTAAAAGGAACTAGATATTGGAAATTTGGGCTTATGTTGCCTTTGGATCTATTTGAGACGAATGAGGACACTTGACACTAAGTTGTCTAATATTTGTAGATGCAACGAGTGTGTGGACGGACAGTGGACGTGTTCGATTATTTCCTTGAAACTATGATTAAAATTGCTAGTTCATTAGGATTAATAAATCATAATGTTGAGAATTAAATAGGGGAAGTCTGAAACAAGCAACAAAAGTATTTTTTAAAGTGACTCATAACAGTTTTCTGAGTGTGTAATACTAATTAACTTGAATATCGTAATTTACAGATAATTATGATAACAACAATAACAAACTTGAAGGAAACATGAGGGTTTTTTGGTGTCTTGGGTTCAAAATTAATTTATCAACTTTTGAGAGTAGCTTTGTGCTTGATTGTGTTCTCTTCCGGTTCAGTTATGCTGTTGCTTTGTATCAGGAATGTGTATATATAGATAGATGTGGACCTGCGGAGTATATTTAGGATCTGTGAACAAAAAATTTAGAGAACAAATATCTGGACATTTGTCATTATTCATTAAACAAGAATCCGTCTACAAACGTTCTAGTGGCTGGATAAATAATCACTCTTGATGCACATTGTTTTTTTGTCATCATAATCAACAGAGTACTCCCTGTGGATGCATATGCATGTGACTTCATTGATACTGTCTTCATAATCAATTGAGTACTACCTGTTCCTCTACAGCCTTAAATTTTTAGATGAACAAATGATTTTTTGTAATGGAGTGCACTTTGTTTTTAGATGTTCACCAGACAATCTCAAGGTTGGAGAGTGGAAGCTTTTCTTGGCCCCCCTCGTTAGTTATGTCAAAGGCATAGAAAGTGGTGCCGATATAGATCTTGCTGTGAACAGATTGCTTTCTCCCTTGAGAAGGAAAGCATTTGCGTCTTCAACAAAAGATAGCCAGGAAAAAGTTGGCTCTACCTCAGGGGATGAGGATCATCAATCTATGAAAGAGGTGGACATGGAGGACATATCAAGCAAGGAGCTATCATTCCGCCTCTGCTTAACTGATGATAGGGGTTTGTCCTGCAGACCTATTGCAAAGGATTCACCTATAAAACCTGGCAGATCGGTTAAGGTAATGCTGGATTGGACTGAAAAAGAGCATGAGTTTTATGACGCGAGCTACCTTAAGGATCTTCCTGAGGTGCATAAGACGGGGCCAGCTGTCAAGAAAACCCGACCAGAAGCTATCTCCTTATTTTCGTGTTTGGATGCATTTCTGAAGGAGGAACCTTTAGGGCCTGATGATATGTGGTATACTATGTTAATGTGGTAAATAATGGTCACATGCTCATATACTAGGAAGAATTTTTTATTTTATTTGTTGCAAATGCAGGTACTGCCCTCGTTGTAAGAAGCATAGGCAAGCAACCAAGAAGTTAGACTTGTGGAGATTACCAGAGATACTCGTGTTTCACTTGAAGCGGTTCTCATATAGCAGATATTTAAAGAACAAACTTGACACCTTCGTTAATTTTCCAGTTCACGGTCTTGATTTAGGCAAATATATGAAAACTAAGGATGCCTCTGGACAATCTTATGTTTACGAGTTGTATGCCGTCAGCAACCATTATGGTGGCCTTGGTGGTGGCCATTACTCTGCTTACTCTAAGGTAAACTTGTTAGCTTCACCTCAGGATTTCTTTGATCAGCATCATTTTGTAGTCCACTTGTCTATGCTTCTTTTCAGCGTTTTTGTAATTTCAAGGTTCATCTAGGCATGGATTCTTAAACCGGAAAGCAACTATTCTTCATCCACCTGCCGCACCGTGCACTCAATTCGTGGGGGTGCGGTGTTATTTGGGGATCTTTGGTACTTGATTAATTTAAGTAATTAGATGATTACTTAATCATTTAAGTATTTAATGGAATAATTGTGTTAATTAACTATTATCAATTGCTAAGAATAACGAACTTATTTATATGACTATTTAGTTTAAATATAAATACAACTTAGTTATGTCAACTTATTATTATATATTTTCATTTTAAGTATATAGTACTAATTTATTTCTAAATTGAAATTAATGTATCAAAATATGTGAAAACTTTGTTTAGACGTGTGTTAAAAAGATCAATACCTCTACATCACCTATCATTTAGTGACCACTGATTGATGCGATAAAAGATGGCAGGCGGTCTGGTTTTCTGATTCTTTAGAAAGCCACAGCTATAGGTATTTTAATTAGCAAGACAAGGGTGTTTATTGGTTCATTTTTTGTTTGTGGATAAAAAATCTCCTATTCCTGCAATGTTTAAAGATTTCAAATTTGATGAAATATACCACAGTTTGAACTTAATGATTTTACTTTTTGTCATCTGCCAATCCTGCAGCTAATTGATGACGATAGATGGTATCACTTTGATGATTCCCATGTTTCCCCTGTTAGTGAAGCCGACATCAGGACATCTGCTGCTTATGTTTTGTTTTACCGAAGAGTAAAAGTGGAATCGGCTGGAGTTGGTGAGCCGTCCAGGTCTCACGGCATTTCTTAAGCGCATATCCAGGCATTGCTATATGATTGTGCCATTACCATCTAGTGCCATGCTTTTACGAAGCTGACATCACTATATTCTGCCTTGGTGCTGGTGGGGGTTGTGTTGGATAACACTCCTATATTAAGTTTGTCCTTGCTTATGGAAACAGAAAAGAGTGCAAATTAAAATGGCGAAGAGGCTTTCACTAGCATTGATATGAACATATTGGCAATTTGGAAATTTTTTTTGATGCTGCAAGGTAACTAGTCAAACAAATGTGCCAATATTAGGTTGTTAACTCTGAGCTTTACAGTTTCACATGATTGAGTGTACTGCAAAGCATGTATCTGAGCT
Organism: Daucus carota subsp. sativus; assembly: GCF_001625215.2. NCBI lineage: Eukaryota > Viridiplantae > Streptophyta > Magnoliopsida > Apiales > Apiaceae > Daucus > Daucus carota. The sequence goes on from NC_030389.2 coordinate 16,480,406, forward strand.
GAATTTCTTGTATTTGTTTTATGTAAGCCAGTATCAGAACGATTCCCCAAGAATTTGACTGGTATTTTTTTTTTATGGAGTTGCTTATATATACGGATCGAATTAGTGGTTATATATAATTTGTGTAACAAGATAGCATTCGCTAAAAGTTTGTCCAAATCAAACCTAAATTTGTTAGACACGTCTGCCACTTTTCCTTTAGAAGTAATCTTTGGATCTAATATAGAAATCTTCTTTTAGATTGGCGATTTATTTAGTATTGAAATTAAAAACTGAATTTTGGGTGATCCAACGGTTCCAGGGAGATCCAAATAATACACAACCATCACCTTGAATTTGGCTACGTTATAAGTTTCTGTAAGGAGCATATGGCTACGGAAAGCTCCTAGGAGGAGCTAATCACGCTGTGGAGGTTAAGGCGCCTCGAAAAATGAACAGACCTCAGATCAATTTCATTGTGCAATGTCTTCGTATTCTATCGAAAGTCATGTCTAATAGGTTGAAGGTGTGTTTATAAATGGTTATTGTGGATAGTCAGACTGCGTTCATATAGGGATGATTATACTTCCTTCTTTGTTTGTTTTCAAATACTTGACGCTTGGTTTTTTGGCATGGAATTCTAAAAAGCTAATTGCATATTTCAAATTATTATTTTTAAAATTTTCTTTTTTTGAATAAATTCATTTTCATAAAAAATATAATAAAAAATATTAACTTTAGCTATGTAGTCATAAGTCAATGCACTTAAAAATATGTGCACAAAAGTCAAACGCCAAGTACTTTAAAATAGAGGGAGTCACTGATAATAGATTAATAGCATTCGAAATAAATCACTACATGCGCATTTACAGAGGGATGATTATCAACTGATAAGGCACTGGTAGTGAAGTAAATCACTACATGCGTAGAAGAACCCCGGGCGATAATGGGATTACAGCTCTTAAAATTGACATCTCTAAGGCATACGATAGATTAGAGTGGAGTTTTGTGCTTCACATGATGAACAGATTTGGATTCCATGAAATATGGATGGACCGAGTTATGAAATTTATATCATCTACTTCATATAGTTTTGTTCATAATGGGGAGCTGTACGTCAATGTTATTCTTCAATTTGGGTTTCGCCAAGGCGACCCTGTATCCGCATTTTTATACATCATGTGTGCTGAAGGGTTCAGTGTGGTAATTCGAAGGAATGAATCAGCTGGTTTGTTACGTGGGTGTGCGATAGCTAAAAGCGCACCAATTATATCACATTTACTTTTTACGAATGATTGCTATTTTTTCTTCAAAACTAATGAGTCGGAGGCAGATATGATGAAGAAGATTTTGAATCGGTATGAGAGAGCTTCAGGTCAGATGGTTAACTTTGACAAATCCCTGTTCACGTTTTCTTCAAACCAAGTTAAGGTGATCGTAGTCCGTAGAAATGCGTGTAATCAGTTGGGGGTACGGGAAGCGAGTACACCAGGTTGGTATCTGGGTCTACCTATAGGTTTTGGAAGAAATAAAACAACAAAGTTTGGTTTTGTGCTAGAACGGATTGAGCAGAAACTACAAGGTTGGGTTAAGTACAAAATTTTGAAGGCGGGTGTAATGACTTTAATTGAACGGCGACACTGTTATTCAGACAATGCAAACAATAAGTTATGTTAGATATAATTGATGATTACTGCTAATGTTCTTAAAGTTTGTTTTAGAACAGGAATCATCAGAGTTTAAGCTAGAAGCTGATCAGAGTTAAGTAAAGTCTGACAGAGTTTAGTAAAGTCTGACAGAGTTTGATAAAGTCTGATCAGAGTTTACATAGTCAAGACTCGACAGAGTTTACACGTGGAAAGAGCTCAGAAGCGGATATACTTCAAGGAAGGATAGATGCTGAGGAGTGATTTGCTGACTATGGAAACTAAACAGAAAACTGGAGCAATCTTTGATTGATAGATTTATTAGCTGATTTATAGGATATCAAATCAGAGATTGATTTTGTAACTGTGTCTATATAAACACAGATTAGGGTTACTCTATATGAGTTGAGTTATCGAGTACATCTTTTAGAACCCTAGCAGCTCTTTGTGATACAATATAAATCACTGAGAGAGTTTTTGTAACTATTAAAGCTTTGTGAATATAAGAGTTTATTGCTTTCGATCTCTTATATTGTCTTACTGTGTTACAGATTGTGATCACTATATCATTCTATATAGTGAAAATATAGGACCTAACAAGTGGTATCAGAGCCAGCTCTGTTAAGATTACTACAGTGAGATCTTAAACACAATCATGTCTGAAAAATCACAAGCTTCATCCTTTAGAGTCCCAACCCTTAAGGCATCTGAATATCCAGTCTGGAAAGAAAGAATGATCATATTCTTAGACTCTGTCGATCCAGAATACCTTGACAGGATTTATGATGGACCACATATGCCCACCAAGCTCTCTGTTGGGGTTGCAGATGAACCTCAAAAGATGGTTCCAAAAGAGAAGAAAGATTATACTCCAGAGGACATCTCATCTATCAGTAAAGATGCAAAGGTGAAGCATCTGTTGCATAGTGCCCTTGATAATGCAATGTCTAATAGGGTGATTGGGTGCAAAACTGCTAAACAAATCTGGGATGCTCTGGAAACCAGATGTCAAGGAACTCAGGCCATTAAGAAAAACAGAAAAACAATCCTTACACAGGAGTATGAACACTTTGACTCAAAATCTGGTGAGTCCCTGACAGATCTGTATGACAGATTTGTCAAACTGCTGAATGACTTATCTCTGGTGGACAAGGAATATGATCTTGAAGACTCAAACCTCAAATTCCTTCTAGCTCTTCCTGAAAAATGGGATTTGAAAGTCACTACAATAAGAGACAATCTTGATCTTGGAGAAATGTCTCTTGATGATGTTTTTGGAAGACTGAAGACTCATGAACTTGAGATGGAGCAGAGAAGCAAACGCCATGGAGGCAAATCAAAGTCTGTTGCTCTGAAAGTTCAGGAGGAAGCTGCTAAGAGCAAAGGAAAAGCTCATGTCACAAAGTCTGACATTGAGTCATCAAAATCTGATGACTCAAACTCTGATGTCTCAGACTCTGATGACAGTGATGGTGAGATGATGCAGTTAGCAGCATTGATGGTGAAAAGCTTCAAGAAGTTGGCTTACAAAAAGTTCAACAAAGGCAAAAGTTTTTCAAGAAAAGACAAAAACTCTGACAGAGTTTATGACAAGAAGAACTTCAGGAAGAATGAGGGCAAGGAAGGGAAAGCTGGAAAAGCTGACAAGTACACCTGTTTCAACTGTGGTGAAAAGGGTCACTTTGCATCTGAATGCAAGAAGGCCAAAAAGGAAAAAGAAAAGGCCTTTATCACCAAGAAAGGAAACTGGACAGATACATCTGATTCAGAAGAAGAAGTCAACTATGCTCTAATGGCAAACACTGACAACAACTCTGAATCTACTGCAAAGGTACCTCATTCTACACTTGCCTTTGATACTGAAGATATAACTGAGTTAAGATTATTTCTTAAAACTTTGCACACTAGCTTTAGAGATCAGACTTTAGAAAATGAAAGATTAAAATCTGAAACTCTGAGTGTAAAGAAAAGGAATGATTTTTTAGAAAAAGAATTAGTTCAAATGCTAGAAGTTCAGAAAGAAAGAGATGATGCTGTCATTGTCAAAGATGAATTATTAAAGAGGTATGCATCTCTTCAATCAGAACTTGCTAAGGAGAGGGAGATTATTAAGACATGGACTAGTTCAGGCAAAACTACTCAGGATATCTTAGGTAGTGGAAATTGGAAAAAGGGACTAGGTTACACTGATAACTCAGAAGCTGAGTCATCAAAAACAGAGTTTGTCAAAACTCAAAAACCTAAGGTTAAACCTGTTAAATTTGTTGCTGAATCCTCTAAGTCTAAACAGAGTAGACCAAAATCAGAGATTAACAACAATTTAAAATCTGAAAAGCCCAAACAGGTTAACATAGGACTGATGACTCAGAAACAGCTTAAACACAAGCTTAAAGAGGTAAAGTCTGATGACAAAAACAGAGAGCCTAGGAAAAATAGAAATGGTAAGATTGGTATAGACAAGAGTAATAACTACATGCCTATTCCAAATGCACCTAGGAAGACATGCCATAACTGTGGTAATACTAATCATCTTGCTAATTTTTGCAGGAAGAACAAGGACATTAACTCTTTACCTACAAAGTCTGGAGTTAGAAAAAGTAGTATTAGATATAAACCACAAGATCCATGTTTTCATTGTGGTAGTTTATGGCATTCTATTTATACTTGCAAAGAATATCATAGTTTGTATTATGATTATTATCAATTGAAACCTTCTTTAAAGGTTAATAAAAACTCTGCAAGTACAAACTCTGTTTCTAGTACAAACTCTGCTACAAAGTCTGTTAGCTCAAACTCTGAAAATAATAAAGAATCCGCTGCAAAAGCTAACAAACTTAATAAGGCCAAAGGATCCAAGCAAGTCTGGGTCCTTAAAACTAACAATTAGTGGTCTTTGTGATTGCAGGGCAACAGGAAGAATATCCTAGTCTTGGATAGTGGATGTTCAGGACACATGACTGGAAATAAAGCCCTGCTATCAGAGTTTGTGGAGAAAGCTGGCCCAAGTGTTTCTTATGGAGATGGCAACATAGGAAGGACTCTGGGATATGGCAATATCAATCTTGGAAATGTCATCATATCAAATGTAGCTCTTGTTCAAGGGCTAAAGCACAATTTACTCTCTGTCAGTCAGATCTGTGACAAAGGGTATCATGTTGATTTCTATGAAGAACACAGTGAGATAGTTAGCAAGTCTACAGGCAAAGTGGCAGTGATTGCTCACAGACATGGAAATATCTATGAAATCCACTTGCCTACAAACTCTGAAGGAAAAGCAATTTGCTTATCTACAAGAATCTCTGCAGAAGAAAGTTGGAAATGGCATAAGAAGCTCTCACATCTAAATTTCAATTCAATAAATGAGCTTATAAAGAAAAAGCTTGTGAGAGGACTCCCTGAATCACTACTAACATCTGATGGATTGTGTGATTCATGTCAAAAAGCCAAGCAGAGAAAGACATCTTTCAAGAGTAAGACTGAATTCTCAATAAACAAACCATATCATCTTCTACATGTTGATCTATTTGGACCAGTCAATGTACCATCCATTGCAAGGAAGAAATATGCTCTTGTCATTGTTGATGAGTATACCAGATACACTTGGGTATATTTTCTTCACTCTAAAGATGAAACAGCCTTGCATCTGATGGATCATGTGACACAACTGGATCATGGATCTGATGACAAAGTGAAGATCATTAGAAGTGATAATGGAACTGAGTTCAGAAATTCAACAATGGAGGAGTTCTGCAAAGAAAGAGGTGTAGTGCAACAATTCTCTGCACCTGGTACACCACAGCAAAATGGTGTAGTTGAGAGAAAGAACAGGACTCTTATAGAAGCTGCCAGAACTATGCTTGATGAGGCTAAATTGCCTACTTATTTCTGGGCAGAAGCTGTTCAAACAGCTTGTTTCACTCAAAATGCAACCTTGATTAATAAGCATGGCAAAACTCCATATGAGATGGTGAAGAAAAAGAAGCCAAATCTGAAGTACTTTCACATATTTGGGTGCAAATGCTTTGTATTGAAGACTCATCCAGAACAGCTTACCAAGTTTGATTTAAAAGCTGATGAAGGCATTTTTGTAGGTTATCCTATCATAACAAAGGCCTTCAGAGTCTATAATCTGAGAACCAAGGTGATCATGGAATCCATACATGTGTCATTTGATGACAAAAGAATAATGGGTCTAACAGATATGGATGATCATGAAGAACTGCATTTTGAAAATGAAGAAATTTTCTCTGATTCAACAAACTCTGATGATCAGTCAAACTCTGACTGTGAAAAGAATACAGTAAACTCTGATGAAAACTTACAAGTTCATGATGGTGAAGCACTTGCTGAGGGGGAGCATCAAAATGTTTCAGACTCTACTCAAGACTCATCAGAGAATACTAACTCAAACTCATCAGAGAATGCTGATTCAAACTCTGATAGCACAATTGCAGGGGGAGCTACAGAGAATAATCAGCAGAATCAGGAGAGTATGGATCAAGGGGGAGGATCCAATGATGAAAATGGTCAACTTCCACATGCTAGGAAGTGGACAAAATCTCATACACCTGATTTAATTATTGGAAATCCAGAAGCAGGTGTACAAACAAGGACAGCTACAGCCAATGAGTGTTTACATCATTGCTTTCTGTCACAAACAGAACCCAAAAAGGTGGAGGAAGCTCTTCAAGATGCTGATTGGATTCAAGCAATGCAAGAAGAGTTAAATGAATTTGAGAGAAATAAAGTCTGGACCCTAGTACCAAGACCTAAAGACAGATCCATAGTTGGTGCAAAATGGGTGTTCAGAAACAAAACTGACAGTGAGGGTGTCATTACAAGGAATAAAGCAAGGCTTGTGGCAAAAGGGTATTCACAACAGGAAGGTATTGATTATGATGAGACATTTGCTCCAGTTGCAAGATTGGAGGCAATTAGAATCTTTCTGGCCTATGCTGCACACAAGAAATTCAAAGTATTTCAGATGGATGTCAAAAGTGCTTTTCTAAATGGGAAACTGGATGAAGAGGTATATGTTGAACAACCTCCAGGCTTTGTGGATCCAAAACATCCAGACTATGTCTACAGGTTGGACAAAGCACTTTATGGACTAAAGCAGGCTCCAAGGGCATGGTATGAAACTCTAGCTCAATTTCTTCTTGAAAGTGGATTTACTAGAGGTACCATAGATAAAACTCTGTTTTATTTGAATCATGGTAATGATCTGCTTTTAGTTCAAATCTATGTTGATGATATTATCTTTGGCTCCACTAATGCTAAACTCTGTCAAAGATTTGCCAAGCTCATGCAGTCTAGGTACCAAATGAGCATGATGGGGGAACTCAGTTATTTTCTGGGCTTACAAGTTGAACAGACTGAAGATGGGATTTTTATAAATCAAGCCAAGTATACCAAAAATCTTTTGAAGAAATTTGGTATGCAAGACAGTTCAGCTGCAACTACTCCTATGGCAACAGCAACCAAACTAGAAAAAGATACTGGTGCATCAGTGGACATCACAAACTATAGAGGAATGATTGGATCATTGCTTTATTTGACTGCAAGTAGACCAGACATTATGTATGCCACATGTCTATGTGCAAGATTTCAGGCAGATCCAAGAGAGCCTCATCTGATTGCAGTAAAAAGGATATTCAGATATCTCAAGGGAACAACATCATTGGGATTATGGTATCCTAGAGAATCAGATTTTAATCTAATTGGATACTCTGATGCAGATTTTGCAGGTTGCAAAATTGACAGGAAAAGCACAAGTGGAAGTTGTCAATTTCTGGGTGGAAGACTAGTTTCTTGGTACAGTAAGAAGCAGAAGTCCATCTCAACATCAACAGCAGAATCAGAGTATATTGCTGCAGGCAGCTGTTGTGCTCAAATTCTTTGGATGAAGAATCAACTGTTGGACTATGGGTTATCCTTCTCTAAAATTCCTATTTATTGTGATAACCAAAGTGCTATTGCTATGACAGGAAACCCAGTTCAACATTCTCTGACAAAGCACATCAGTATCAGATATCATTTTATCAGGGAGCATGTGGAGGAAGGAACCATTGAACTTCACTTTGTTCCTACTGAACAGCAGCTAGCAGACATTTTCACCAAACCATTAAGTGAAGCAACTTTTACTAGGCTGGTGAATGAGCTAGGAATGATATCAGGAACTGAGTAAACATATTGGTTAGATCTTTACAATTTAAATTGTCAAATTTACCAGATGTATTACTCACACATTTGCCATGATATAATCTGATTGTTAAAATCTGATGACATTCTCTGATGATATACTCTGTTTGCTTTTCTCTGATGACATTCTCTGATAGTATTCTCTGATGCTTATAAAACTCTGAATCTTGATAAATGATCTCATTTTTATCTTCTCTGAGACAAATCACCTATGAAGATACCATGAAGCATGTTCAGAATGAGTAATCATGAATCTCAGCTAAGTTCCTTAATCCTGATCTCAATTTTGTGCTGCATTAGTTCACACTATGCATGCTGATATCATTGAGACTCTACTACTTCACATATCTTAATTATAAGTGAGACTGATTAATTTGAATTTTCTCTCATATCTTAGACAGTGATTATAAACTCTGATGTTTTGTTACCCTGAGACAAAACCCCCTGAAGAATAAGCATGGTACTCCTTTGAGATCTTAGATGACAGTGACTGGGAAGAACCAAACATTTGCTGGTATTAAGTAATTGCTAAGATTTTATAATCTATGGTGACCAGTCACATTCTCTGATTACTGGAGAAATACCAATGCCATATTATATTTAAAGGTCGTGCCTCACTTACACTGAGAAGCGTCCTGAAAAAAAAAAAAAAAAAAAAAAAAAAAAAAAAAAAAAAAAAAAAGGGGGTTATATTATTTTATTGTTTTCATCAGAGTATGTCCCAGTCTAAATTTTGAGAGTTTGCATAAATTATTTTTGTCTACCTTATAATTACGAAATTGTGAAATTTTATATTCTCTGATTTCACATGTCCACACACAGATTTCACAAGCACATTATTGAGCTATGGATTTTAGAATAAATTCTGATTTATTTTTGATGAATATTCTGAAAATCATGTCTTTATTCTGAGGTATTTAGAAATTTATTTTCTATGATTTAAATCTCAGAGTTTAAAATTCGAGTGAATTGTTCTTGATTTTTTTTTAAAATCTTGTACATTTCAGGAGTTCAAATATTCAGAGAATGTGAAGAGAGTATTTTCAAACGGGTGTATTGTTAGTGGGTTTACATGAAAAACATCTTAATAGGAGAACGTGTAATCAGCCTTTATTACTGCGCGTGTTTTACTGCACTCATGATTACTAATATCGTTTCTCCATCCCACTAACTTTCATCTACCAGTTAAACTGTGACAGGTGTCCAAGTGAACAAACAGCTCATGCGTGTTCAGTAAAACAAAATCTGAAGAGTTTTTCACTTCAGATTTTATTTCTTATCATTCACTTATACACTTATTCACTTCTTCACTTACACATACTCTCTCAACACACTCTTGCTCTCTTCTCTCTCATATTCAAATCTTCTCACACACATTTTCTCAAACACAATCTCTGGTATAATGGCCACTACAGCGTTTATCTTGGCAGGTGTTGAATTTGTTCCCAACAACTATGCAGCCATCCTTGATACTGCTGAAGTCCCAAGGGATTATCATCCCTTTCAGCGATTCTTGGCACAGAGTGTCATCGGTACAGCTCTCACCGCTCCTGCAAGACTTTCAGGAAGCCAAATCATCAGCTTTTGGAGGTCGGGTACATATGACAATGGTGGTGCAGATGGATCACCATCAATTGTGTTTTCCTATGACGGGGAAGAGTATGCAGTTACTCCAGCAACAGTTCGTCAGGCACTCAACTTGCCGGAACATCCTGCATACATTACAAATGGAGATGCAAATCTCAGAACGATGATGCTTGATTTGGGGTACTACGAATCTCTGGATAAACTGGGTCAGTTGAAGCGTCCATGGCTCAATAAGGAATGGAGCTTTTTCTTTGATTGCATTACCAGAGCTTTCCAGAAGAAATCTACCAACTGGGATGCTATTCCTATGGACATGCTACAGATCGGGTATTCTCTGATCTATTCTACTGCTTTTGATTTTGGTAGATTAGTTCTTAGAAATATTGGTGAAAGAATGCTTGAGAACAGGAACGTCATATATTTCTCAAGATTTTGTCAATTGTTGTTCAATGCCACTGTTGGAGAAGTGGATTTTGATGCTGCAGATGAGATCAAGCCTTTTAAACTTCATAAAAGGGCTTTTAAGGATCTCATATCTAAAGATGAGAAGAGACCAGTTCTCAGGCCTCTGCAAATCCCAGCTCCATTCAGAGCAAGGCTGAATCTTCCTCAGGAACCACAACCACAGCCTCAACAACCTCAACCACAACATCCAACCTCTCCTACAGTCACCAGAAAACCCAGATCATCCACAACAAAACCATCTCAATCCACAAAGTCTGATGCCCCCTCTACAACAAAAATCAGAACCTCTGTTGATACACAAGTTCCACAGACAAAGTCTGATAAACCACCAAACTCTGAAGCTCCAAACTCTGATATCCCAATAAACTCTGAAGCTGCTTCTACTCCAAAGCAGAAAAGAAGGAGGAGACTTGTTGCAGCATATGAATTTGATGATCTTGAACCTGCACAAGATGTAAATCCTGAACCTATTCCTACAACAACAAATGAACCTGCTCAGCCCAGTCCAAAACCAGCTAGATTCAAAAGAAGGGCACACAAGCCAAAGAGGGCCAAGATTCCAGAATCTGAAATTACTGATTTCACCATCCAAGAAGAGCAAGCACCATCCAGTTCAATTCCTGATGATTCATCTCAACCTCTGATGGTGGACCCTCTTCAAGCTGTTCCTCTAATATCTCCTACAACATCTCCTAAAGCAACTTCTACAGCATCTGCAGTAGATGAAGAAATAGCGTGTGATGCACAAGCTACAACTGAAGCTGGAGCCACAATGTCTCAAATGTCTGATCCTAAATCTCCAATATCTGATCATGGCCATTCTACTCCAATTCCTCATTCTCCAATGAAAATACCTGAGAATGCCATTGTTCATGATACAGCTCCAGAGAACTACAGGTCTGATGTAGTTGAGGAACCTGACAAAGTAGCTGTAGAAGCTTTACAATCTCTTGCTCAGACTGGTAAAGAGCCCATCCTGTCACAGTCTAAAGCTCACGAAAAATCTGCTAAGGATAATGTGGAGAAAGTTGCTGATCCTGTTCCTCAAGATGAAAAAGCAAACTCTGATACTGAGGATGATGCCAGTTCAGATACTGACAAGGATGAAAATGCTGAAGTCCCTCTGACACAACAAAAATGGGAGTCTACTAGCCAGTTCAGTGCCAGGCTACAAACTCTGAATACAGCCTCTGAGCCACTCCCAAGGGATCTTCAGGTTGATCCACCAAGTGAAGTCTGGGATAAACTCTGGTTGAGCCACCAGCATTCCTTGGAAACACCTAAAGCTGAAGAATTCTTAGCTATGGCAGAGAAGAAAATTACAAACTCTGATGTTATGTCAAGCCTCAAAGGCACAATTCTCTATCTAAAGACATTTCATCCTGCTCATGCCCAGACATCTAAATCAATAGATGGTCTAAGAACAGAGGTGGCAAAGGTCAAGGAGACCAATGAACTGGAAAAGAAAAGGACAATCAATCCTATGAAGGAAAATGTACAGAAGCTGGTAACTGCAAATGAATCTCTGGACCAGAGGATGACCTTGATTGAATCATATCAAGAAAAGATGTCAAAGCAGCTGGAAGCTATCCAAACATCACTTTCTCTGATCACATCAATTCTGATTCCTGATGAGGATGATGCCAAAAAGGGGGAGAGAGTAGCTCAAGTCAAATGCAAGTCTACTACTCAAACTCTGAAAAGGAAGAAAAAGGATGATGATGATGATGCTGATGACTTCACAAAGCACAAGAGATTTCAGGCAGGAACTGGTGGAAGAGTTTCAAACTCTGACAGTTCAAAACCTAAGCAAAGTTCAAAGTCTGTTCCAGTCCCAACACACAATGTCACATCTGGGTCAAAGCAGAGACCAGTGGCTGGATCAGATCAACCAATGACTGATGAAGAACTTGCTAAGTTAATTTTTGAACAAGAAAATCCAGAAGCCAATTTGGACTTGGAGTTGATTGCTGCAGAAGAAGAAGAACTAAAGAAAGAACATGCTGAAGCAATAAAGTCAGGAAAAATCCAAAAGCCTGCAAAATCAACTGCCAGACCAAAGGAAAAAGGGATACTGATCAAAGAAGCTACTGTTGCTGATCAGAGTTTACCAGTCAAAAAGGTATTCTCTGAAGATGAATATACAACTAAAGGAAAAAGCAAAGTAGATGAAAATCTGGAGAAAGGCTGGGATAAGAAGAAGTTTACAACCTCTGACACAGCTCAAGTTGTACAGGAAAAGAAATCAGAAGCTGCAATCTCTGACAAAGCTCATGTTGCAGAACCTCAAAAAGAAAGACTGACCTCTGACAAAGCTCAAGTCAATAAGGAAGCAAAGAAAGACACAGTCTCTGACAAAGCTCAAGCTGTGTTCAAACCAACAACTACACCACTGGCTGGATTTGCAAAACCCACTCTGATGACTGAAATAAGTTTTGAAAAAGACTCAATTAAACCATTTTCTCATCAAAAGGCAGGAAGAGATAAAGGAGGGCTGGGATCCAAGTATGAAAAATTTGATCAGAGTATAGGATCAAGACCAGATGACCCCTCATCTCTCTGTGCTCCTAAGACTGGAGTATTGCAAGATAAAATGGACAAACTTGATTCAGTCCAGTTGGTGAAGAATGACAGGGGAGATAATATTCTTATCTACTTCATGTCTGATGGAACAGTGTTTAGAGTACTTGAAGCAGATCTCTATGCTAAACACTGGGAGGAATTGAGATATGTATCACACATATTTCAAGTGAAGAACAAGTCAGGACAACACATCTCCAACCTGCTAAAAGATCAAATCAGAAGAAAGATGGGGATTACAGGAAACAAAAATGCTGGACCTTTCATTCCCAAATATCTCAATCATAAAGGACAGTTGGTGGAGATGAAGAAAAATTCAGCAAAGATAGTGACAATAGCTGGAATCAGAACTCTTGCATTCAATGAAGAGTCTGATAAAGCTTACAATATAAGGCTGGATAGAGACTTGAAGAAGAACAAGATCTATGATCTCAGAGCTGCAATTTATCAAACTGGAGTTTCAGATCCAGAATTGAGAGAGATCAAGAGACAAATGATTACAGTGCTTGATGATGCTGAAAAAGAACTCCTCAGAGAGTATTTAAAGACAGCAAATGGTGTCTATGCAGCTAAGGAGTAAAGTATCTGTAAGTGTTAAAAGTTTTCTGTTATAATTAGTTAAACTCTGTTGCATTTGACTTAAATGTTTTGACATCATCAATTATCTGTTAACTTGCACATAATTAATGTATGCACAAGTTGGGGGAGATTGTTAGATATAATTGATGATTACTGCTAATGTTCTTAAAGTTTGTTTTAGAACAGGAATCATCAGAGTTTAAGCTAGAAGCTGATCAGAGTTAAGTAAAGTCTGACAGAGTTTAGTAAAGTCTGACAGAGTTTGATAAAGTCTGATCAGAGTTTACATAGTCAAGACTCGACAGAGTTTACACGTGGAAAGAGCTCAGAAGCGGATATACTTCAAGGAAGGATAGATGCTGAGGAGTGATTTGCTGACTATGGAAACTAAACAGAAAACTGGAGCAATCTTTGATTGATAGATTTATTAGCTGATTTATAGGATATCAAATCAGAGATTGATTTTGTAACTGTGTCTATATAAACACAGATTAGGGTTACTCTATATGAGTTGAGTTATCGAGTACATCTTTTAGAACCCTAGCAGCTCTTTGTGATACAATATAAATCACTGAGAGAGTTTTTGTAACTATTAAAGCTTTGTGAATATAAGAGTTTATTGCTTTCGATCTCTTATATTGTCTTACTGTGTTACAGATTGTGATCACTATATCATTCTATATAGTGAAAATATAGGACCTAACAAGTTAGATTGTAGAAGGGGGGGTTGAATAAAATCTACAAAAATTTAAACTAATTTTTGCTTAACAGATTATATTCAAGCTACAAGAGAAAATTAAAAACTACAACAGAAATTTAAAGAACAAGGATCTTAAAAATTTCAGGTGGATTGTTTGATCCACCTAGAGAGATTTTTATATCAAGAACCTTCCAAGTAAAAATACTTGGCTGCTTACAAAAGAATGAAGAGCAGAAACTTACAGTTTCTTGCTTGCTATCTCTACTGCTTTGCTCTTCAGTTCTTAGTGTTTGGATACTTTGAAATGTAAATTACAAAGTAAATATATACTACTACAAACAAAACTTGTCTGTAAAAGTATTTTCCTATTTAGTTTCTAGCTATTACAAATATAGAATTTCTTGGTCTTGATATAGCATTTGGCAGCTTGAAATTCTTGTTGCTTTGCCAGAAATGGTAGGCTTCGAGGTTCTCAATATTTGACTAAACTGCTTTTGGTTTTGCTTCCAAAACTGGTGCAGCATCTGTCACATCATTCCATGTGCTTCTTGTCTTTTACTTGACTTGTAGCTGTCAATTGATAACAGTCAATTGCTAATGTTATCAATCGATAATATCTTTGAACTGTCGATTGATAACCTTCTTGATTTATCGATTGATAGCCTTCCTTGATTATCAATTGATGTGTTGATGCAGCGATTGATAAACTCTTCAATTTAGCCATGGATACTTCATGACTAGCGATCGATCTTCACTTCACTTGGATAGATTACATGACTTCACATATTTACAATTATTTCACCCTATCTATACATTCATTGATAGATCAACTGCTAATCTAAAAGTATACATTATTATCACATCAATCGCTAAGATGCTCCAGCTTTGTTACAGTACCTCATCATCCGTTGATGGGTTAATCTGATCAATTTCTACTGCCTTAGCATGCTAGCCATTGATCAGCTACATACAGTTTTATTCTAAGTAAGAATAAAACACTTTGTATCATCAAGTATCACATATTACTAACAGACACAGTCTATACCTAATTTTTGGATGAACTTGATGCTTATCCCTAGTGAAATCTGTGAGAACATTGAACTCTTTCTGGTGGAGTAATGAAAAGGAGTCGAATGGTGGTATACGATGGATGGCTTGGGAGAAATTATGTGATGTTAAGGAAGCGGGTGGGCTTGGCTTCAAGGGGATGAGAAATTTTAATTTAGCAATGCTGTCCAAGCTTGCGTGGCGGCTAATCAATAATAACAACCCACTTGTTTCCCAACTTATGAAAGAGAAATACTATCTAAAAACTGATTTTATGAACACTAGTTTGGGTAGTAATCCTAGCTATATATGGCGTAGGGTGATAAAGCAAGGGGTCGTAGAATAATTGGAGATGGATAGGATACAATGGTATAGGAAGTTCCCTGATTACTATGTGTTGATAACGGTTTCTTGATAACTGCAATGCTTGAAGTTTTGAGGACCTCAACAGTGCAAAGTTTGATGGACCACAGTAAGAAACAATGGGATGAGGACGTTTGAACAAACTTGTTTGATGAACGGGACAAGATACTTATTCAGCAAATACCTATACGGTTGTTCATGAGAAGAAAGACGCATGGTATTGGATACTCGATGATAGAGGTGAGTTCTCGGTTGGAAGCTGTTATCGAAGGCTGAAAGGAGAAAATGTTTTTGAGGATAGAGCTTTCTAGAGAAGAATTTGGAATTTACAACTCTCGGGTAAAGTTATTAATTTAATATAGCGGGTTGCTCGAGCAGTACTACCGAAAACAATGTCGCTAAGAGACAAGCACATTAATATTGATGATAGATGTGGGTGGTGCCAGGGCTTTTTAGAAAGTATAAATCACGTCTAATTCGAATGTAACTTTGCAAGAGAAGTCTGGGAAATGAATGGACTGCAGAACATCGTACAAGGAGTAGAATGACTCAGCCTTGCAGGTTTTAAAGCAGGTGTTCAACTCGACAAATAAGGAGCAACAATGGCCGGTTGGATTAGTATGTTGGTTTTTATGGTTTCGAACGAATAAATGGATCTGGTAAAAAAGTTCAGTACATTGATTTTTGGTGTTAAATCTATAGTTGTTAATGTGTTAAATAATTGGAAGAAAGCTGGAGATACAGGCAACCAAACTATGGATAACGGACCTATACAGAAGTATCGGTGGTCAAAATCACCGGAAGATTGGGTTAAGGTGAATATATACAGATGCTTCATGTAGGAAAGGGTATCAATATGTTGGGACTTGGTGTGTAGTTAGAGATGATATGGGTAACTTTGTTCGGGCATGAGCAAATCTTGTCCGAAGAAGGACGTATGCAAGGGAGGCGGAAGCTCTCAGTCTTAAAGATGTGCTATCATGGATGATGATGAAAGGCACATGTTTAGCCTATTTGTATTTAAGAGGTATCAACTCAACTCTGATAAGAAAGCAAGTAAATAGCAAGTACTGTTAACCGGAATCCGTACGAAGAACGTCAAATGATTTATTGAAGATTTTATGTCAGAAGAATTTCCAGATGCTGCTGCAAACCACTGGAAGAAGTTCATTAATATGATCAAGCCTCAGTGTACAAATAATATTTAGTAGCACGTCCAGAAGATCAGAAGGTATAAAGTTTAAATACTTTATTTATTCAGAAGATTCCATATTGTGTCAACAAATGATGAAGAACTTAAAGAAGACGAAGAATCGACGAACAAGCCACAACCTAATTGTTTAAATGACAAGGAATATTTGATTCAGCTAGTTACAGATGAACCAGACTGTACATTTGTGTATCAGCTCGTCAGATTAAATATTCTAAGTCAAAAGAAGGTGGTCGTTCAATCAAGTCGAAGATCTTAATTGTTCAAAGAAGACTGAAGACTCTGCTGAAGAAGAAAAAAGGATAATTGATTATCTAATTAATTATTTCACTTCTCAAAATAATTATATTGGATGTGTAATTTATTTATTAAATTAATTCTATCTAAAATTAATTTAATTTATGAATTTAAAATAATTAAGTGAATATTAATTGGTTAATTAATTAAAGGGAAATTGGATTGTGTACTTGAAAAACACAAGGAAAGACAACCTATTTGATTGTCTACTTGATAAACAACAAGGAAAGACAATCTAGTTGATTGTCTAAGTGTTAAACCACAAGGAAAGACAATCCAAGGCTTTGTCTTATTAAAATCAACAAGGAAAGACAATCTAATTGATCGTCTTGTTGATTTAAGCAAGGTAAGACAATCCATAGGATTGTCTTACCGCTTCCCTCCCCTTCCCTCCACACGGCAAGACAATCTTTTAGATTGTCTTACCGATTGTGGCAATTGTCTTGCCTTGGTAGCTTGCAAGACAATCTTTGTGATTGTCTTGCCGATTGGAACATAGCAAGACAATGGCTCTGATTGTGTTACCTTACTTCCAGATTATCTTACCTTCCCTCAGATTGTCTTGCCCACAGATTTGATTGTCTTACTAGTTGTAGACAATCTATTTTATTGTCTTACAAGGCCTAAAACAACAAGACAAAGTGCCAGATTGTCTTAGCAAGCTAGGGATTGTCTTTGCCACCATTGTCTTACTAGTTCAAGGGTTTTGCCTATAAATATGGCTCGCCCTCATTCATTTGTTCTTGTTCAAAGTATTGTAAAGCTTTCAAGTTGTGCTAAACTTGCTATTCGTTATATCCACAGTTTACTGTGCTTTGATCATTCGGTTGTTTTGTTCCGCTAAGTTAGAATACTTTCTGTCAAATTTATTCTACGAACTAGTGGACATTAAAACGAACCATATTAATTATATAACGACTTACACATTGTTATATTAATTAATTAAAATCTGATTAGCAAATTTATATTCAATCAGATTATTCCGCCGCGATTATTTTGTGACGATTGTATTCAACCCCCCCTTCTACAATCGTTCCAGGACCTAACAGATGATATGGCGTACTTCAAAGTGTATATTTGAGATGGATGCAAAGCTAGTAGTAGATGCCGTTCATAATAGTCAGGGACAATGATATTTGACACAATTATAGATGATTGTTTGGAATTTCTTAAACACTTTGAGGAATTGTTATTGTTTATGTTCATCGATCTGCGAATAATGTAACTCACTTGTCGGCACATGCTGCATATTTTAAGTTAGGTCTTTAGAAATGGTGTTCTGTTGCTCCTGATTTTATTAAGACTGTTTGATTTACACAAGTACTAATTTATACTAATTTTCAAAACAGAAGGTATACATTGAATCTATGTATATCTATGTATATTATAAATCCTCTTGCCTACTTGCTACAGTAGTTTTCGTCTGCTAGGAGTTTGCCGTTCAACTTGTAAAAAATTACCAAGTTGCCACTCTTCCTAGTGACTTCATTGCTGGACAGGAGACACCCACGTAACTATTGCTTTTTGATTAAACACCAGAGCTTCCGAAAGAAGGTACTATTTTTAGCTTCCATACAAACATCCAACTTTCAAAATTCAAAATTTGAATTGCTTTTTTCATTTTTATTCATCAACTCTTTCTCTCTTCTCTCTCTTCACTCTTCTCCTTCTCTTAATATGTTTTCAAATTTGTATTATCATCGTTGCTTATATTTTCATATTTTGTCTTGTAGATTTGTTATACATACAAATATCGTGTATATAATCTTTTCAAGGTTGATACTTGATACATGTAATATATGAATATTAAATAGATTTTCATGTTTATAATATATTGTTGGAATAATTTCTGGTGGGTTAAATAGTATTGATAGTATTTAGGCAAGTGATTCTTTGATTCCTGATTAGTTACTAAATTGGTGGAGATACACTTTTGCACTCCATCTATTTGATGAAAATGCTGAGACAGTTTTATGATTTTTTGAATTGTAAGGATTTAGTTTGATATTCCATGTGTTTGATGAAAGTGCTTAAACAAATTTTCAATTGCTTTTTTATATTTAAATTTTCAAAAATATCATAACTAATATTCTGTTTCTATAAATGATTTGGGTTGAGTTGTGACCAAATTATCTGTTATAGCTATACAGAGTACCAAATGAGTTTCAAATAACTAATAGATGCATTTCAGATTGGTGCATCCATACTCATGAGCTTGAGCTATACCGACCTTTTGTGATAAGAAAGGTATGTTATCTTTTGGCTTCTGCGATCTTTAAAAGTTGATTGCCTATATATTAAACCTATCCATTGTTGTTTTATAATCATGATTTTATTGTGAAAGAATGTGGTAGAGAATCATTTCTTGATGCAGTGTCAGATACTTAATAATTCTTATTGGTAGCTTACAGAGGCTGTGCAGTAAAATGTCACATCTTAAATGGTAAAAACCAATTGTCAGTTAAACATTAAACCAATGCCTAGATGTCATTTAATACGAATGGACATGTATGCGTACACACACTCGCACATGTTTATCAAGTGTAGGCGTAATAGAACACTAGATCTAAGAATGCCAATATTAGCATGTCTCTGCGAAATGCTAATAGATATTGTAAGTTGCTGATGTTGACATGTACTGGTTGAGATAAATCAGTGATTACAAGACTCTTATTGTAAACAAAAAGTTTTTGCTTTTGGTATCTACTTATGAAAAACATATATTCAACATTTCGTAATATTTTTAATTTTTCTGACAATGTTATCCCTTTGGGATCTGGTGTTGTATTAATTGTAGAATTAAATTTGCAATCAAGATTTGTTAGATATGTATATAATTAAATGTGGGATGTCTTTTTAGCAGGTGGTTTTGTGACACAATGGTACTTGGGCAAATATTAATATAAAAATATTATTGGTCTATCAAGAAACTTCTAGGTAAATTATATAGGTACCATCCTTTTTGTTGTTTTTAATAGGCGAGTTTTTGGAAAACTGGACTTTTTAAATCAATATACTTATATAAAGGAGAAGCGAGGAGCGTGCGGGTGGCGCTTCTCAGATAGCTCCGTTCTATTATTCTAATTTTCTGGATTTTTTGGATGAAAAATATCAAAAATAAAAACTACATATTTTGGTTTCAGGTTAATAGATATGGTATATATCTTGGCATAAATTAATCTGATTCTGTTTCAGATTATTTATGGAATATTAGCTTGCGAGTTTTTAATCTGATTCTGTTTCAGATTATTTAATTATAAATAAACTACTTTTTTTTGTTTCAAATTAATTGATATGGTATATATATCTTGCCATAAATTAATCTGATTCTGTATCAGATTATTTATGGAATATAGTAGCTTGCAAGTTTTTTAATCTGATTCTGTTTAAGATTATTTAATTATGGAAAAGAGTAGCATACAAGTCTCTCTGCACCTATAAATCCCCCTATGGGTTGTAGGGTTTTCGATCATCTAAACACAACCTATTCTCTGCCTCAATACCATAACCCTACTTGCTGGTGATGTCTTTCTTATGCAACGACATCGTAACCCGTTTTATCCCGGAAATCTATTGTTCTACACATACGGTGAGGGGTCGAATACGCTTTATAAACAATTTTTCTTTGCCTATTTATCTTCTCCATCTAATACAATAATGAGTTATAATATGATGGTGATTGAGATGATTGATTGACAAGAGTAAAAGTTTGTCAGATGTGGGAGTAGACTGCTATCTCATGAATTTAAATTATTGTTTTTGTGGACAACTAATCCAAATAAATTGGAGGAAGGAGTCAATAATATACATCTGCATGGATTGGAATTCATACGTCCCGACATGATTAATGTTCGTATAACTACAACATAATGTTTATCAGGGATGGTTTCAGAGTTACATCTCAATATCTTTTTGACTTTTACGCACTTATGTTTTTGCAAGTTTACTGTCTATTTTATTAGCCAATTAATGTATATGGCTAGATGTCATCAATCAGTTTTGTTAAAGAGCCGTATACTTTTTACATGTAGGGTATGGTGTAGTGTTCGGAAATTAATGATAATGTTAGTGAAAAACATGATTATTTTGAAAACAAAAACACAACTAAAATTAAGATTCATCATGCTTTAAATCGTTAATTATATGTAAAAATTTATTTTCATTTTTTCACTCATGAATTATAGTCCAACTTTGTAATTTTATATATTAATATTGGTATTGCATCGAGATGTTTATAATATAAAATTTAATTTATTCTACAAATATTAATATTGAATCATTAATATAATTTTTATAGACTGCCACATATTTGTTTTATTTTACAAATACTAATTTTGAATCATTAATAAAAATTTTATAGACCACTCAAACGCGCGGCTTCTCAACTAGCTTTAATCTAAAATTAAAACTAAATCCAAAACTCAAATCGGATTTTTCATTTAAATTGTGAACTTCAGTTTTTTCATTTAAATTAGTCAATTTTTCAAAGTCCGATCTTCATTTATCGGATTTTTGTATACGAAGGTTAAGCTAATTCAATTAAATGTTATGTCCAGTGTATTATTTTCGAGAATCTAAATTTTTCACTAATAAACAAGTTATATCCACTTTGATTAAAATATTTAATACCAAAATTTAAACACATAAAACAAAAATTAATATTTATATTATGTAATTGTTTACCTTGATAGAAATATTAATATTTAATATTAAACAAGTCAGGTTTATCTTGATAGAAATACCAAAACAATAACACATGGATTTTTTTAATATTCAGACTATGTATTTATTTATCGTTTCAAAACATTTCTTTACCGTTTCAGAACATTTATTTACTGTTGCATGACAATATTTACTATAATTTTCCCAGAAACACTATTAGAAAAGTTTAAAAAATTACCCGAAATATTTCCATTAAAACTCATAACGTGTATTCCGGCCAAATCAAATGTCGAAATATATACCTAACATTGAAATTGTCAATTTCTCAAATGACCCTGAAAAATATTATTGCGAGAAAATTGAAAAAATCATTAAACGATATAAGATATTTTCAGATGATACTCGATTTAGAGAAGTGGAACCTCCTGATCCGAATTGAAGAGAGACATTCTTTCCATAAAGTTTGTTTGCGAAGATACATAAATTTATTGTATTTTTAAAGAACGTGATTTGTATATGGTTGTCGTCATTGCTAACGGCATGTTGCATGCTTTATCAGGGTCGAATCTCAACCCTAAAGATTTTGATGATGTTAAATTTGGGAAGTTGCATTTAGGGTTGCAGTATGCTCAACTTGCAGGCCTAATAAATATCAAATTTCATATTTGGTGTCAATAATGATGTTGGATTGATCTCTACTTTGGGAGATCGCATCGGCGACTATATCATCTCACGACGGCGTTGATATTTGGGATTAAACAATTTATAATTTATCAATTATAAAATTAATAATACAACTAGATATTTTAAATAATAATATATGTTTTTAAAAATAAAAAATATTCAGAATTCAACTAAAATTAAGATTCTCAAATTTTAATTTTGATTGAGGTTAATTTATAACTTTAGCACACAATATTAAACAGATGATTACATTATCTTTAACGTAAACTTTAATTTCGATTAAAATTTAATATATATATATACATATATATTATTTTTTAAAATATTTTTTAATTATTATTTTACTGAAAAAATAATTATAAGTTATCACTTATTCGATTCGGTCATTAATATAATTTTTATCATAACTATTAGATTAACATATTTTTGAAAAAAACAAACTACAAAATACACAAATTATGTTTAAAAAGCTCCCAAACATTTACTCCTTCAGTCCCTCTAGGATATATACGTTTGTATTGGACACGGAGACGATGAAAAGTGTATAAAGTAATGTAAAATAATGAGAAAGAGAAAGAAAATGAGGTAAAGTGGTGGGACCAATTAATATTTAAGTGATAAATCAATATACTTATATAAAGGAGAAGCGAGGGGAGTGTGAGTGGCGCCTCTCACATCGCTCCATTCTATTTTTCTAATTTTCTGGAATTTTTGGATGAAAAATATCAAAAATTAGAACTACTTTTTTTAGTTAAGGATATATTAGAAGCAAGTTTAAGAATCTGATTTCTTTTCAGATTATTTATGGAATATAGTAGCTTGAAAGTTTTAATCTGATTTTGTTTTTATATAAAGGAGAAGCGAGGGGCGTGCTCCGTTGAAACAACTTTTAAGTGAGGATTATTCATACAGTTTTAAAAAATAAAGGTTGTTACAAGTAAGGGTAGTTATAGACCGTTATCTCACGGATTTAGGTTAGATGTTTTTGTGTACAATCAATCCAAAAATATTGGAGGAAGGTGACAATGTAAGAACATGATTACTTTTAAAAAAAAACACACAAATAAAATTAAGATTCGTTGTGCTTTAAATTGTTAATTACTTGTAGAAATTTATTTTCATTTTTTCAACATGAATTATAGTCTAATTTGGCAATTTTATATATTAGTATTGGTATTACATCAAAATTTTTATAATATAAAATTTATTTTATCCTAAAAATATTAATTTTAATTATTAATATATTTTTATAGACAGTCACAAAATTATTGCATTCGACAAATATTTTTTTGAGAGCATTAATATAATTTTTATAGGCCGCCGCAACGCGCGTCTTCTCAACTAGTTATAAATAATATACCTTGTTTAGTGATAAGTACAAGTCCTAGTTTTTGGTATTTCCTCTATTTTTAGTTTATGATAGACCAGCAAATACAGAGCAAATAAAGGGTATGTTACTCACATCCAGTTAACAGGTAATTATATTTTAATTGTTTCTTTGATGTTCATTAAGAGAATAGAGATATTTTTGAAAATATTCATCAGCATAACTGAGATAACTAATTATGATCTTCTATTGCATGCCTGATATAGTCACATGGTTCTAATTATTCAATTATGATCTTCTATTGCAGGCCTGATATAGCCGCACCGATATACTGCAACTCTTGTTTAATCCTTTCTGGACCATCCACATATGATTCTGTGGTTAACGAAGTATACTCTACAAGTGAGAAAGCATATTAGGTAATATTAATAATGCATTTTATTGTTTTTTTTCCGTTCTGTTTTTGGTCTTGCTGGCATCTTTCGCTCTTATATTCATTGGAGCTGGTGGCATTAGGCCATGTTCATTGGCATTTGGTTTTGGAGTTCCGTCTATTTTAACGTTCTTATTTGTTTTTTTGTTTTTTTTTTATGCTTTTTCATTATATGTGAAGCATAAAATTAGGATTAACTAATTAAGTAGAAAACTCTTTAGAGTGATGAATATACATTTATATGTACAATATTAGTTCAACAATTTAATAAACTAAAATTTATATGTTGTTTGCATACTCCAACCATACTCCAATTTTATAAATGCAGGCCATATATTATAAGCTAGTAACTATATATTAGAGAAGTGCCGCATCTTGATGTAATATAATACTTCCTTTATTATAATACACTAGCATAAAAGCCCGTGCGAGGCACGGGGCTCTAGTTTTTGTTGTATTTTAAATAATATTCATATGTCATTATATTGTTCTTGTACGGACCTTGAGTTTGTATTATGTTTTAAATAATATCCGTGTGTCATCATATTGTTTCGAGCGTAACTATTACGTTTTACTTTTTGACAAAATATGTAAACATGAAAAATGTAATATATGCAAGCTAATAGCATTAATAGTAATAATAAGTACTATTCCCTCCATTCCATTTTATATGACCCTTATTCCTTTTTGAGACATCTCTAACTAAAATAATGAACTTACTATACTTACTATTTTTAAACACTACTTATCACTATTACACACACTACTTCTCTATTTTATACTCTTTTATATTAAATAAACACTATTACACTCACTACTTACCATCACTATCTCAAATCTATTATTAAATTTTGATATATTCCACCATTTTACCCACTTTCCAACTAAATTTCCTCTTTTTTACTACTTTTTTCTTAATCTCCGTGAAAGTCAAATAAGGTCACTTAAAATAGGACGAAAGGAGTATATTTTTTAAAAAAATTATAGATCAAAAACTACATTTGAACTGATATTTCTATATTCAAATTCGTTAGGATATAGAGACCATTATCATATTATCAATGTTCAAAATTATATTCGAAATTGATACTGAAATTTTAAATTTTAAATATATTATACCTCATTAAAAGTATCTGTAATTTATTGTTGAAATTATTAAATTATTTCAACTAATATACCATGATTTTGATGAAAACCTGTTTTTGATATGTGAATTACGATATCCTAAATCATGATTAAATGAAGATGTGTGGTCCGCGTTGCCCTACATTTATTTCTTCTTTTTTGAGCGTACGTTTGCATAATTGTTAAAGTGATACATGATGGAGCAGATCATCAACACATTCTTTTTAGCATATGTTGCACACATTTTGTATAAATAAAAATTGAAACATATGTTGTACGTAAAAAGACATGTACCTTATTTTATTATAAAAGTATCAATTGAACTACTAATCATATAATTGCACCCCAAAAATTTCTGACACCTTTGATGTGTCTTATCCTTTTATTTTTCATATCAATTATATAGTACTTCAATGTATTATATTTTTATTGTTAATTTAAAAATATTAGATGAATATTACTTTGATACAGTATGTTATAACATTATCTCGTTATAAAATTTTAATTTTCTATAATTAGTTTTTTGAGCTTGTCTATTAAGACTTTTAATGATTTTTCATGTAATCGTTATAAAACAGATCTCAAACAAATGATTTTATCTTTTTTCAAATAGCAAAAAGAGAGTAGATATGAGTTAGGCATCATGAAGTTCATAAAACCATAAAATATTTAGTTCAATTAGTCGTGTAGTTACTTTTTTAGCTTTGTGCAAACTCACATTTTTAATATTTTGATACTCGTATTTATTAGGAGTGATCAATGTGGCATATCATGTTCAATTGTTAAAGATCAAGTTATATATTCAATATTTTGAATCATGAAAAAACTATTCTTGTTCTACTCCCGTTTAATCAGATATTAGTTTCACCGTATCGCGTCAGATTATCCGGTTCAGAATTAATTATATTTTATTAGTTTAATTTGTAAATGATTAATTTAACTGTAGTTTGAATCATTTTATTTAACTGGTATGTTATATATTGGATGATGGCATATTAAAAATTATAGTTTTAAGACTTTAATATATATAACTTATTTTTCTGTGTTATTTTATTTAACAAAGTAAAATTTATAACTCAAATCTTTTTAGTAGTTCTCGTAAACGCGTTTTATTATTATGTGTTTGACTTTTGATTAACAATATAAAATTTCCTTAAATTCACCTTCATATCACAAGTTATAGTATTTCAAATACATATATCATCAAAATTATATCATTTAGATATATTTTCCGACACCAAATTTGATGTATTGTCACTATCCTTATATCTATAATTTTTTTAAAAAAAGATTTAGTTACACATCAAATTCTGAATTCATAAGTTTAAAATAAAAAAATATTCTACATAGGAATATTCTTTCAGTCACCTTATTTCGTGTTCTCCAAAATATTGTAATCTCTTTATAAATTGCCTTTTATAATAAAAAAAATTAATATGACATAGCCCATGTTGAAAGCCCATCAATTTTTCCTTTCAAAGATGCTCGCTTAAACCTTAGTTTTTGTGCTTATTTCTCACATTCATGACTTAAAATTTCTATAATATTGTATCGGTGCTCGTTTAAACTATTAAGTTAGATTTCAATTCGAATACGAATTATATCTATTTTTTGAAATCCGAATCATGGCACGAACCCGATTATTCATATTTTTTTTAATTTTAAATTTATTTATGTAAATAATTAATTTATAGATATTAATCTATCATGTAAACAATATATGAGACTTAACTGAAATAATAACTCATCTCAAATAAATAAGATATTGAGACGAATATAAATACAAAAGTTTTAAAGTATGTGATTAATGCTTTTGAGTAATAAACTAATTGTTTGTGTAGCTCAAGTGGTTTGAGTGATTTATTTGTATTGGAGAGGTCCCGAGTTCACGAACCTGTTGGGCTACTATATATATAACTAGCATAAAAGCCCGTGCGAGGCACGGGGCTCTAGTTTTTGCTGTATTTTAAATAATATTCATATGTCATTATATTGTTCTTGTACGGACCTTGAGTTTGTATTATGTTTTAAATAATATCCGTGTGTCATCATATTGTTTCGAGCGTAACTATTACGTTTTACTTTTTGACAAAATATGTAAACATGAAAAATGTAATATATGCAAGCTAATAGCATTAATAGTAACAATAAGTACTATTCCCTCCATTCCATTTTATATGACCCTTATTTTTTTTTGAGACATCTCTAAAATAATGAACTTACTATACTTACTATTTTAAACACTACTTATCACTATTACACACACTACTTCTCTATTTTATACTCTTTTATATTAAATAAACACTATTACACTCACTACTTACCATCACTATCTCAAATCTATTATTAAATTTTGATATATTCCACCACTTTACCCACTTTCCAACTAAATTTCCTCTTTTTTACTACTTTTTTCTTAATCTCCGTGAAAGTCAAATAAGGTCACCTAAAATAGGACGAAGGGAGTATATTTTTAAAAAAAAATTATAGATCAAAAACTACATTTGAACTGATATTTCTATATTCAAATTCGTTAGGATATAGAGACCATCATCATATTATCAATGTTCAAAATTACATTCGAAATTAATACTGAAATTTTAAATTTTAAATATATTATACCTCATTAAAAGAATCTGTAATTTATTGTTGAAATTATTAAATTATTTCAACTAATATACCATGATTTTGATAAAAACCTGTTTTTGATATGTGAATTACGATATCCTAAATCATGATTAAATGAAGATGTGTGGTCCGCGTTGCCCTACATTTATTTCTTCTTTTTTGAGCGTACGTTTGCATAATTATTAAAGTGATACATGATGGAGCAGATCATCAACACATTCTTTTTAGCATATGTTGCACACATTTTGTATAAATAAAAATTAAAACATGTGTTGTACGTAAAAAGACACGTACCTTATTTTATTATAAAAGTATCAATTGAACTACTAACCATATAATTGCACCCCAAAAATTTCTGACACCTTTGATGTGTCTTATCCTTTTATTTTTCATATCAATTATATAGTACTTCAATGTATTATATTTTTATTGTTAATTTAAAAATATTTGATGAATATTATTTTGATACAGTATGTTATAACATTATCTCGTTATAAAATTTTAATTTTCTATAATTAGTTTTTTGAGCTTGTCTATTAAGACTTTTAATGATTTTTCATGTAATCGTTATAAAACAGATCTCAAACAAATGATTTTATGGAATTTCAAATAGCAAAAAGAGAGTAGATATGAGTTAGGCATCATGAAGTTCGTAAAACCATAAAATATTTAGTTCAATTAGTCGTTTAGTTACTTTTTTAGCTTTGTGCAAACTCACATTTTTAATATTTTGATACTCGTATTTATTAGGAGTGATCAATATGGCATATCATGTTCAATTGTTAAAGATCAAGTTATATATTCGATATTTTGAATCATGAAAAAACTATTCTTGTTCTAGTCCCGTTTAACCAGATATTAGTTTCACCGTATCGCATCAGATTATCCGGTTCAGAATTAATTATATTTTATTAGTTTAATTTGTAAATGATTAATTTAACTGTAGTTTGAATCATTTTATTTAACTGGTATGTGATATATTGGATGATGGCATATTAAAAATTATAATTTTAAGACTTTAATATATATAACTTATTTCTCTGTGTTATTTTATTTAACAAAGTAAAATTTATAACTCAAATCTTTTTAGTAGTTCTCGTAAACGCGTTTTATTATTATGTGGTTGACTTTTGATTAACAATATAAAATTTCCTTAAATTCACCTTCATATCACAAGTTATAGTATTTCAAATACATATATCATCAAAATTATATCATTTAGATATATTTTCCGACACCAAATTTGATGTATTGTCACTATCCTTATATCTATAATTTTTTTAAAAAAAGATTTAGTTACACATCAAATTCTGAATTCATAAGTTTAAAATAAAAAAATATTCTACATAGGAATATTCTTTCAGTCACCTTATTTCGTGTTCTCCAAAATATTGTAATCTCTTTGTAAATTGCCTTTTATAATAAAAGAAATTAATATGACATAGCCCATGTTGAAAGCCCATCAATTTTTCCTTTCAAAGATGCTCGCTTAAACCTCAGTTTTTGTACTTATTTCTCACATTCATGACTTAAAATTTCTATAATATTGTATCGGTGCTCGTTTAAACTATTAAGTTAGATTTGAATTCGAATACGAATTATATCTATTTTTTGAAATCCGAATCATGGCACGAACCCGATTATTCATATTTTTTTTTAATTTTAAATTTATTTATGTAAATAATTAATTTATATATATTAATCTATCATGTAAACAATATATGAGACTTAACTGAAATAATAACTCATCTCAAATAAATAAGATATTGAGACGAATATAAATACAAAAGTTTTAAAGTATGTGATTAATGCTTTTGAGTAATAAACTAATTTTTTGTGTAGCTCAAGTGGTTTGAGTGATGTATTTGTATTGGAGAGATTCTGAGTTCGAGCCTCATGAATAACATCTTTTTTTTATATATATGAGAAGATGTTAGGTTCGGAGTTAGGCTCAGGTTCGGAGCTAGGTAATTTATTTGCTCAGGAGGGAGGCTTGACACGAACCTGTTGGGCTACTATATATATAAGTAGATAAGTAGATGAGTCTATCACACTGCAGTGTTGTAAAAAGCGCAAATCGGTCCTAAGCGGTGAGGTGACCTTCTACCGCTTAAGCGGATAAGCGGACGCTTAAGCGGAATTTTAAGCGGGTGATTAAGCGGATTAATAATATATATATAAAATTTTATATATAATAATATTATATATATAATTAAAATTATAAAATAATTAAGTAATAAGAATTTAAACATAAAATGTTTTTTGATAAAAAAAGATATTTTTAATATTTTATTATAATTTTCATAATATTTATAAAAAAATATTTATATTTAAATATAAAAAATTAGCAAGTCAACATCATTCTGACCGCTTAATCCGCTTAATGTCCGCTTAATCCGCTTAACAGGCCGCTTAATGTTAAAAAACGCTTAATCTCCCGCTTAATGTAAAATCGAAGCGGTTTACCCTCCGATTCCGCTTAAGCGCCCGCTTAGACGGCCGCTTAATGCGCTTTTTAGAACACTGTCACACTGCAGTTAAGCAATCAGAAAAGAAGAATTATATTTTAGGACCAACAAGTCATTCCTAAATTTCGACCAATCATATTTCTTCTTTAACTTTATTTCTACCACTTTATGCAGTTAACCAATCAACCAATACAATTTTTTTTATTATACAATATAATTAATGAACTCCTTTTCATTATCTGATTATAACTCATCTAATTAGACTTCCTTTTCATTATCTAATTAGTAATCATCTAATTAGATAATAATAGAATGAGTAATTTTAAATTTAATTTAATTTATTTCAATTTAAGTAAAAATAAATTATTTTAGGACTTTAACCAATGAAAAGAGAGGAATTCTTTTAATGTCAACCATATATCATTAGACCAATGATATTCATTCTTTAACTTTAGATAATTTCTGAACAAATAAGAGTCCATCACTACATGTTTTATATGACTAATCAATATTTATAATTTTAGATCAATTTGATAATTTTTTTTAAATTATGCGAATTTCCAAACCCTACAGATTAAAATAGGCTTTTAATTTATCTGATGGTGAAAAAAATAGTTTCCTTTTGTTGCGGTGGTTAAAATATTAACATGTATTACATGACGTGCATGGTCGTTCGAGTATTATATGATATAAAATTAAATATTTTTAATTTTATAAAATTAAATTCACACTCATCTACTATAAACATCATTTTTATAAGTATAAATATATAATTATAATGAGAGAAATAATATAAAATCAACACAGATTAGCATCCACAATGACCAATTTTCAGAAATTTATAATTTACTTAGACAAAATTTTCATTATATCAATGGTTGAAAATAAATATAAAAATCAAATATATTTATTTTTTTAAATCTATAAAATTTTATTGACATAAGTGATTTTTTTACAAATTTGTACTTTTACGGCATACTCTATTGAATTTAATAATCTATATTATTTCATAAATAAGTTAAGTGCATGGAAACTTTTTACAATAAGGTTACAAAGACTAATTATGCAGATTTCATGAATTTATGCATACAATTAATTAAATTATATAATAATATAATAATAATGACTAATATTAGGGGATGCATTCACCCTATCCGCTCGACCTTAACCCAACATTATTTTATTCCATACGGAAAACTGAAAAAAAATTATAATTTTAAAATCACTCGCCGCGCTCCCGTCCCTATTCTCTCACTGGCTCCTAATCCTCATATATATTATAAATTAACTTTATACATAAGTATTACATAATTGTTGAAATTATGCTCCATTGAATTTTTACAAATTTATACTTTTACGGCATGCTCCATTGAATTGAATAATTTATATTATTTCATAAATAAGTTAAGTGCATACAAATTTTCTAAATTATGGCTACAAAGACTAATCATGCGGATATAAATGAATTTATGCGTATGAATTAATTAAATTATATAATAATAATAATAATAATAATAATAATAATAATAATAATAATAATAATAATAATAATAATAATAATAATAATAATAATATTGACTGATATTACGGGATGCATCCACCCGATCTGATCGACTTTAATCTTACATTACTTTTTTAATATGGGAAATTGTAAAAATTTATGGCCCTAAAATTACTCACCCCGCTCCCCTCCCCAATCTCTAACTGCCTCCCCAATCCTCATATATTCTATAAAAAAATTATACATTAATATTACATAATTGTTGACAATAATATAATTTTATATGTACATTTTTAATTCTCTTATTATTTTTCAATATTTCATATTGTAAAAGCAAATTAATTTAGATCAGCATCAGTGCAAATTAAAGAATCAGTATGAAACTGAACTGAAATAATTCAGATTTTCGGTCCAAAACCGAAAGCAGGGATTGCATTACATGATCTATTGATCTGTAAACGATAGTCGATCCTTATATAATATTTGATTGAGAAGAAAAATATGATTATTTCATTTCATATAATACGATGGACATTTACAATTGATCAAATTCAGAGTATTTAAGAAATAATATTATTTTTTTGAAATAATATTATATTTAAATAATTAAACCCATATTATGTAATAAATTATATAAATGATATCAAAATAATATATACTTGAATTTTTAAATATAAAAATTTATTTTTATTTTATAAAAATAACCGTTCTGTGCGTAGCACTTACCTAGTTTAATATAATATTTGATGTAGTTTTCAGATTTGACTAACCCGGACATGGAAGGTCCGGGACCGGCCCAAGTGTGTGTATTTGTACTTGAGAACACTCGACAGACCCACAAAGAAATGATAATAATGCTACAAAATTGAGGATTGAAACAAAATATCAACATGCTTAGGAAACAGCACTTAACAGGTAAATCACGTAACCGTCACCCCACTTGTCATATTCTGGAACAAGGAGTTGAAGTTATAAATTTGGTGAAGAGAGTCACATTTATAATCCCACCAGACAACAAACTCTGCTAATGCGAGTGAGTGAGTTGAGAGTAAGTACGTCCGTTACAGTGCGAGTATATTGCATTATGACACACCACAGCTCCTGTAAATTTGTCACTATGTTTTCAACTCATTCACAAACACCAAGGAAACTGAAAAACCAAATATTTTATAAACGTTTGCACTCTGGGTCGGTCAGATTATGTGTTTATATAGCTAGGAAAGTAGAAACAACACATTATAGATCCATGGAAGCTGCTGCGTCCAAATGCAAACAGCAAAATCAAGTAGGAAAAGGTGGCGAGGCCCCGAAACGCAAGCGTTTCAGGGAGACGAGAGCGAGGGCTTACATCATTCGCCAATGTATCTACAAGCTACTTTGCTGGCATGACCATGGAGACTAGTTATCTGCCGCTAGCTCACCAGACTCACAGTCTGTAACTTGTATATATGCTGCGCTTGTTTACTAGTAACGAACCCATAATTTTTTATCAATATGTGCGTTTACGCACATTACATTTGTATCAACTTTCTACTCAATCTCTCTGTACAAGGCCTCATCAATGAGTATTTGGTAGTTTCTACATATTTCATCTTTGATCTTGTAATATCTCAACTAGTGCTCATGATTTCGTTGCACGCTACTCCCTTCATCCTGTATTACAAGTTTTCTAAAAAATTATACATTAAAATTATGCATATTAAAAATTTTAACATCAAGAATAGCTTTTATCTTTATCCACGTTATAATTGTCTTGATTTAATTTAATGAAAAATAGATGATTCCACAATAAATTTGACTATGAACAATTATTATATGAAGAAAGTATATTCATTTCTTGTGAATTCAACAAATTAGTGAAAATTTATCGTTAAATTATGATAACAAAAATCGTTAAAGATGACTAGTAGCTAGTATTAGGGGATGAAGTACTTTCTACAAACATTTCAGGTCTTTTTAGCTAGACTTAAATCCAAGATGTGTACCCAAGTTCTCAAATATCTGTAAAATGTGTACCTCTAATTCTGTAAAGCCAGAATAGGCTTGCAAAGTATGGTGATGTTCTTCTAATTTGACAAAGCAACAACAATTATGTACTTGATTTTAGCAGTGATGTTGTGTTATGTTCTTTTTCATTCTTTTGATTTTGTTTAATTTTCTGATCCAATAATGAAAATGCTTGATAGATATATAGAAGCCATTTACTTATAAAGAAGCTAAAAAAGAAACTATTACATGGCTTAATCAACTGAATACAATCATAAAAATCTAGACTAAAACTAGGTCCTGGAATTCTTGTCTACTGTCAAAATAGACCTGAAGCAAGCTGGGGTCTAACTGAGTTCAAAAATGCCACGTGATCATTGAGGGCAGTGTTTGCAAGTACAACAACTGCAAGATTTGTCGAATCATCCACATGCACAAGCTCACCAAACTCGTAATACTCAGACATAAGTTGCTTGATCCAGTCGACAAGGTCGAACTTGTCAAAGGAACGATGAGGATTGAGGACATGTTCCACAGCACCTGCACATGAACTCTCCAAAATGACACTTTTTTCATTCTCCCAAACCATTTTCAGACCATAGGAAATCCTCCACAACTCTTCTGTCTCTGGCACAACTCACTCAATTATACTTTTGCATTCTTTGATCCATTTCCCCCTTGAATCTCTCATTACACAACTCACTGCAGCCTTCATATCACCCCTGTAAAAGACCCATTCACCTTGAGACTACTAGCTTTGGGCTTGCTCCATGTTGATATGATTACATAAACTAAGCACAATCATCAAGAATTGAGATGGAGTAAAAATAATGGGAGGGGAGGAGGTTTAAAAGTATATGTGTATAAATGCATAGATTATCATGGTATTGAACTACCAATCAGATTAACCATCACTATCTTGAACTTTGATGAACAGTCAAAACAATGAAGGCATCAGTAAGTTTCCAATACAAGTTGGTTGAAGAAGTCAAGTTCTGAGATCATATTGATTAGTAGCTAAGCCTACACAACATTAACAATTCAGTAATAATTATTACAGTACAATTGATCATATTGATTAGTAGCTAAGCCTACACAACATTAACAATTCAGTAATAATTATTACAGTACAATTGTAACATATGTATCATCCGATTAATGGATGCAAAAAAAATAAACTATAAAGGACTATAGCTTCCACTCGACTATATCCGTCAAAAAAAAAAAAAAAAAAAAAAAAAAAGCTTCCACTCGACTATAGCATGACAAAAACAATATGGCCAGTGAAGTCGTGAACCCATGCGCGGGTTGGGGCGGTTTTTTTTTTTTTAATTTTTTTTATGTTTTAGTTTAATTTAATTAAATGTTGTTAAGCAGATTACTTTAAAATTATAACAAAAATGGTGAAAATTTAGTTTTATTAATATAATTATAACAATGAAAAGAAGGATAAAAAACCGCACCTATTGTTTTTTAATCATACAAAATTTGCGAATAAAATTATTAATATGGAATAGAAGAAGTAAAATATTTAAAAACAATTAAATGTATTGTTTGTATATCTTAATTTATCAATTTGTTTACTTTGTGTATATTTCTTTTAACTAATAGAACCTAAAATCTTATTAAATTATGCGAGAACATCATTTCAGGGATAAGATCATATGTGTGCATGTACCGAGTTGGCATGATTCGTTCGTCTGGAACTTCTCGCTCTTCGTTTGCTTGCGCTGATGTGTAAAATATGAGTCGAGCTGGGCCGAATCAAATCCGTCCTGAGTCGAATTTTGACAAATAATTAGGCGGTTCGGTTCCGAATGAGCGGTTCGAACCCGCTCTTGGCCAGTTCTACTTGGTATAGTCTTGTGAATATGTTCACTAATATCCAAATTACTCAAATTGATGCATGCACATGGATGATAACAGGAGATCCTAGTTAGTTGATTTTCTCTCCATGCACATGTGTGATTTTTCATGTCAACCACCATCTCATGACCTCCTTCAGTCATATATACCAAATATGTAGACTTCCCTGACCATTGCACCAGAAAACCTCCTATAAAAGACATGTTTTTATTCACTTTCTACATTGGAGCAGGGCATATAGGGTTGAGAGAGTAAATTTTTATCATTTTATATCTTCATGTTTGAATCCTTACCGTAACCCTGTTGTGCAAACCTTGTAGCATTCCAATAATAGAAAGATCTATATATTGCCCTATACTACTATTGAAAACCTCACGGTGGTTGTTTACAAACATTTCATATAGACAAAAGACTCTAAAAGCACTTCTAGTCCACTATGATCTTGGTTTTTCCAAAAATCACTTATCACATTTTTTTGACACCTATACATTGACAACATAAATACCAAAATTTAGAACGCTAATATCAAAAACGATTTGTTTCTCCCAGTACTGAAAAATGCTAAACTACCATATGGTAGTGCATCTAATATCTCACGGTTTGTGCATATGAAGCACTGAAAAGTCTCTGGGTACAAGAGCCATGATGCTCGTTTTGTCTTGCACTACTTGTTACAATTTGCCGTTAAAAAATCATTGAAGCTTGAGGTTGTCATACATTTTATCAAGTTAGGGGCTTTTTGAGAGGTATTTGGAGCAAATTCATTCACTTGAATGAGATCAAAAGGCTGCAAGAGCAAATTGTGGAAATTATATGTCAATTTCAGATTATATTTTCACATGCCTTTTTTGACATACTGATTCATTTGCTAATTCACTTGTGTAAATAAATAGAATATAATGGACTGGCACACGTTAGTTCCATGCACCCAATCGAGCGCTATTTATGCAAACTGAAATCTTATGTGTGAAATAGAAGTAAACCTAAGGGTTCTCTCGCTGAGGGGTATTTAATTTGCAGAAGAATGCTTGACATTCTGTTCAAGAATCTTGGGTGGCGATACAAGATCAAAAATCACGCAATCTGCAAATTTGAAAGATGTCCAGAAAAGTTGAATATCATATTTGTACAAAAAGAAATAGAGATGGAAAAGATATTCATTTAAGTGAATCAGAGTGGATGGCAATTAATTGTTACATTCTGTTCAAATCTAGAAATAAATATTTCGGGAGTTAATTCAGTAAGTTTTAACTCCTACCTTAAATAATCTAATTAGAGAACCATAATCTATCTTCTAGATATTCAAACTAGTGAAACAATGCAGGGAGAATCAAGTTGTGGTTGATGTTCAAGCAAAATCAAGAAAATATAAAAGAGCAAGAGAACATACTGATGATTTTTGAAAATGGATCAGGGAGGAGGTTGGCAAAAAGGAGAATGTTTCTAAATAATTAGAAGTGCTTGCAATGGGCCCTAATCAAGTAGCTAAGAAGTATAATTGATACCGATTCCATACAAAAAATCAAGATGCTAATTGTACAACACAAGATAGCTGTGTTTTTTTACGGTTATGTTTACTAGTTTTGAAAATATGTAATCAATGGATACCGATTCCATACAAAAAACGGAGATGCTAATTGTACAACACAAAATAGCTGTGTTTTTTCACAGTTGTGTTTACTAGTTTTGAAAGCTCAAAACATAACAACCCAAAGGTCGGTGATGTCAGTTACTATGGAGCTATTGAAGAGATATTAGAAGTTGATTATGGGGGAGAATTTAATGTAGTATTGCTCAAGTGTTTTTGGTACCAAAAAGAAAAGGATTTATATGGGTTCACTCGTGTAAATTTCAACAGACCATATCAGAAATTTGATCCCTACGTAATGGCTTCTCAAGTACAACAAATATTCTATGTAGAAGATCCCATTGAAAAGATGATGTATAATGTCGTCAAAAAAGGGCCTAGGGACTGGTGTGATGTCGAAATAGATGTTACAAATGAAAGTCAGGGACATAAAGATCCATTTGTACATGCTATTCACATTGTTCCTGAAGTGGAAAATCAAGTCATGGAGTCCAGTTGGTGTTGGGAGGAACCTAAAATCTTATTAAATTATGCGAGAACATCATTTCATGGATAAGATCATATGTGTGCATGTACCAAGTTGGCATGATTCGTTCGTCTGCAACCGCTCGCTCTTCGTTTGTTTGCGGTGACGTGTACAACTCGTTGATTCACGGGCCGATTCTGATTTCTTATATACTAATTCATATTCGATTCGTAATATTTACGAGTCGAGCCGGGCCGAATCAAATCCGTCCTGAGTCGAATTTTGACGAATAATTAGGCGTTCGAACCCGCTCTTGGCCAGGTCTACTTGGAATAAGTCTTGTGAATATGTTCACTAATCTCCAAATTACTCAAATTGATGCATGCACATGCATGATAACAAGGAATTCTAGTTAGTTGATACTCTCTCCATGCACATGTGTGATTTTTCATGTCAACCACTATCTCATGACCTCCTTCAGTCATATATACCAAATATGTAGACTTCCCTGACCATTGCACCATACAACCTCCTATAAAAGACATTTTTTATTCACTTTCCACATTGGAGCAGGGCATATAGGGTTGAGAGAGTAAGTTTTTATCATTTTATATCTTCATGTTTGAATTCTTACCATAACCCTGTTGTGCAAACTTTGTAGCATTCCAATAATAGAAAGATCTATATATTGTCCTATACTACCATTGTAAAATGTAATAACCATAAATCCCAGGTACATGCTCTACGCTGTTAGCTGATAATTAAATTGGTTGTGCTTAATTTATTATTATTTTTTTTATAAAAATAAATAAATAGATAAGCGAAAATGGGAATTAAGTCAAATATTATGAGAGCGGGAGAGCAATATCAAAAATACTTGTAGCAACTTATCTTGATTTTTTTGGAGAGGATAAATAAAATTATGTGGTAGTATCTATTTGCTATTAAGGACAAATGGTTAAAATAAAATATTAAATCATATATTAATATGGTCCTTTTTGTGTAAATATTGGAAATGTGCTTATAAAAAGCCCGTTAGATTAGTTCTGGATCATATTAAGAGAGAGCGTCAGTGTAGTAAACAAAGGCGTGAGGAAAGAGTGCAGACACACAGAGGAAAAGTAGGAGTTTACTGCTACAGTTAAGGTAAGAATTCCTGATTTTACTCTCAGATTTTTACATTTAATAGTGTGCTGTTTATGGTAGTTGTTAATTATATAGTTGTGAGAGGACCCACCCATACCTGTATTGATATGATATATATACATGTGCTTCTGCATTGTTTAATACTGTTGCGATTATTCAAATTAACAGCTGTAAATGCCATGCTTTCTTGTACTATTTACACCACAGTGGGTTATAAAGTTTTTCCCCAAATTTTATAAATTAGGGTTAGGGTTCGAATTTGGGGGTTTTGTTTGATGTCTGTGTATTGTTGACTTGGTGTGGGGTTTAGTCTGGGAAAGGAAAAGGGAGTGTTGGGAGGCTGATTAGCGGCGGTTTGGGGCGGCTGAGCAGCGGTCGCTGGCGATTAGGGAGGGGATGCACTGGTGGATTGGCGAGGGGAGAGGTTGGTCGTGGTGGTGATTGAGTGGCGTGCCGAGGTTGCCTGTTCGGAGCACCATCGTCGACGACGATGGTGGCAGTAGGGCGGTGGCAGGACCACCGTTGGTGGCTACAGCGGCGAGAGTCGCCATGGTCGCGACTCGAGAGAGAGAGAGAGCAGTGGGAGAGAGGGGGCGGAGCGTGGCGGGCGGCGAAGCCGTCAGAAACGCCCGGCAGTCGCCGGTGGGGGAAAGGAGAGAAGCTGGGGGAGGGGTTTTGGCTCCAGGGGTATTTTGGTAACCTCCCAACTGGGATTAATTACTTAGAGTATGGTAATTAGAATAAATTAATTGAGAGATTAGGATAAAAACATGATAATTAAAATAGAAATATTAGTTGGGTTTGAGGGACTTGGACTTAATAAAGAAATTTAGAACATATTTGGCTAAGTTGTGAATTGTGGGAGTTATAAGGTTTATTGGGTTAATAATTAAATTGGATTGGATATTTAGGAATAAGAAATTGAGATTTAGAGGTTGGTTAATAATTTGGACCTTATATATTAAATATTGTTAATAAAAGAAAACTTTGTCTAGTTTATAAGGAAGGGAAAGATTAGTCAATATTAATTAATATTAAAATAATAGATTTAACAATCTATTTACGTACCAAGTTATGGATTTTAGAAACCTAGGAAATATTTAAGGGGGAGCGGATATTTAAGAATAATAATAAGACGTTGAGATTTGAAGGATAATTGACAAGTTAGTTGGTAAATATTAATTGGTTAATTAAGATAAATGGTGGCAAGGGTGTTAAGTCGTGATATTAATCAATTGAGACTTTTCGTTAAATATTAAATACTAAATCAATTGTTTCTGTTTTATTAGAGAATTAACTGCTAGTAAGCAGTCACATTTATTTTTATGGATCAAGCTAGTAGCGGGAGTAATCAGGCAAGTCCACTTTATCCTGCTCTCTTGATGTGCCGGATTTATGTTATTATTATTATTTCAGATATGTTCTGCTCAATAA
The DNA here is from genome assembly GCF_001625215.2 of Daucus carota subsp. sativus. NCBI lineage: Eukaryota > Viridiplantae > Streptophyta > Magnoliopsida > Apiales > Apiaceae > Daucus > Daucus carota. The sequence goes on from NC_030389.2 coordinate 16,520,374, forward strand.
TTTATTGTGTATCTGAGATTCCGATTAATTACTCGCCGGCCGTTTACTTCGTGAAGATTGGCTGGAAACGGAATATTAGGGTCTTGCTCAAATTAAATACTCACATTCTTCGTTAACTAAGTCCACCTCTATTTCGGGTTGACTGTTACCCTTTGTAATATTTTAATATCGTTGTTACCTCTTTCCACACTGTATTCAGAGAAATTATTTGTCTTCTAAATTTTATTCTCTACATCCTAGCATGAAGTAACGCTTTTAACCTAGATCTCGAATCATCACTTCCGTTAGTAAACGGTCCATTGAAGACTTCTTTTATTCATGGTTCTCGTCTACGAAGGGTTTATTCTGTACCAAGTCCTTGTCGATATTTCCCCTTCCACTCCTCCCAATTTATACCAAATCTTGAATAATTACTGATCTATACCCTCTAATTAAAAACCAAATTTGTTGACTTATCCTCCTTTCTGGACTTATGTTTCCTTCTATTTGGATTATTTACTTGCTTCGGGTATAATTTCTAAGTTGTATTAATGAATGTATTTGTTCACATCTAAGAAAAAGGGTTGGAAATCTCTTTTGGTGCCGAGATATTTTCTAACGGTCTGGGGAAGGCTGCTTACAACTGGTCAACACGAATGATTTACATTCGTGGTAGTGGTGGAAATATAAAATCTCTTCGTGGGGTAAAAAAATTTGAGGGTTGAAAATGATAACCCTTGTGCTAGCAAAGTGTGGAAATTGTGGGTGGCGCCATTCGACGGTCGCGATCAGACTGCGAGGGCGACACAGGATGGTTGTTACCAAATGGCAGTGATCGAGCCATGAGGTAGAACCGTCAAGGATGGAGACCAGTATCGTATATTCCTTAATCTTTGAAATGTTCATCCTCTAAGTGTGGTGCTATGCTACTTCTTTTTCTTATGTGCTGCCATAGTAATGTGAACTTTTATGATTTCTTGGCAAAATACCTTTTCATAGCATTGGACTTTTTGAGCTTATCAATTGCTCATACTTGCAAAATTCTCTATTTTCTTTCAAACAATGAAGACAGAATATGGCGAGACTGAGAAGGACAATCAGAAAGAGGGTAACGTCAAGGGCAAGGCGTGAAGTTCGGAGGAGACAAAGGGTGCGAAGGCTCATTTCCGTGACACCGATGTTTACTCTTATTATATTAATAATAGTTTGTAACCTTGGACTTATTATTGTAATCGTAATATAGACTATTTGTAAGTGGATGTTAGACCCTGGAACTTGTGGGACAAGTTATGTAATGTATGCAGGTTGCGGAAGTTCTTGTGATGACCTAAATCTGTGAAATACGGGTTTGGGGGTGTTACAGTTTTGGCATCAGAGCATAGGTTATATTCTTAGGAAACGGGAACCCTAGGAATATAACGTGGGGGAGCTTAGTAAAGATATAGGTATATATGTATGTATATACTTACGGGAGGGTAAAAGAACTTAAACCCTAGATCTCGGACGGTAGATAAACTTTTAGTTATGGAAATATAATTATATTTATATGTATTAGTGTCTTGTGGTGATATTTCCTTGTTTGTACTGTAGATGGTAGGACCTAGCACTGCTGTTGGGAGACCAGCTACACCTTACCCCCATGGTTATTCGGATTCTGGTACCGAGAGTGATCCTTCTGAGGAGTTTATGGGGATCGAGAGCGACTCTGTTGACACATCCCTTCAGATCTTGGAGCCCCCACCACCGGAAATTATAGACCTGGTTAGCAAGGAGGTGGTACCTATACCCCCCGGTACTCCTGTTTCTGCTGCTGCTGTTGAGGGGGAGGGGTCTAGTTCCCCATTTGGATCTCTGTCAGATATGATCTCTGTTTCTACCGTCACCACTGCTGCTTTACATACTCCGACGCTGGGGACTTATGCCTCGGAGAGCGGAGGGGATCCATTCCAAGCTGAGCTACTTCGAGGTTTTCAGACGACATCATCTGAGATGTCTGCTTTCTCCTTTCCATCGATGACACCTGCTACTGATCGTTACAGATTTGACTTCTCTACCTCTCAGTTCATGGCCTCAGTTGCTGAGGTTCCTGCTTTTAGCACCGGTGATTTCCAGCCAGTGTATACTTTTACTGACCCGAGGGTCGAGGTCTCAGACTCGGGGATTGCTACTGTGGGAGTCTATGTTCCTATCTCGGATATTATCATGGCACCAGCCCCAGTTCTCGTGCAGATTGCTGTATCGGACTCTATGTATGCTGCCTGGGACATTCCACCACCTACTATACAAATGGCTACTACAGTCCCTACTATGACTCACTCGGAGATGACTTTACCAGCATCAGTTTCTGGATATGCACCGGTATCAGTTCCGGTACCCCTTGTGACTCCACCAGATGGGGGTTCTGCATCACTTTCTTCTCGGATGGCAACACTTCGGCAGCTTCATACTATGACAGGGAGGTATATAGAGTTATCTGCTGCTTATAATGCTTTGATACGGACTGGGGGACCATCTGGTCCTAGTGCTATTCCAGAGAGCTCAGGATCTGCACCACGAGAGTTCAGTGTGGAGATTGTACACCAGATAGCTGCCTCGGTGTTTGAGGGGTTGACCTCAAACATCCAGCGTCTTCCATCTACAAGTTCTGGGCACATTAATGCCACACGGGTTGCTGATTATGTTGCGAGTGCTCAGGGGGAGTTTCACCGCAGGGTTTCCGAGCTCTTTGGACCCTGATCTTCCACTTCATCATGGTACGGACTACTTCTTTTGCGGGTTAACACTACTGGTACAAGTGTATCCCGAGTATTACTATGGCATATATTTTGACTACTGACATTGTATAGTATCGAGCTAGAAAGTCGTGCATGTTCTTATTTTTATGTAGACTTGATGGCGTCGATCAGTTGATCCTCCTGGCATCTAGTGATGTAGTTAGGCTCTTTTGTATATTTTCATGATATGCCAGTATGATATATATAGATGGACAGATTATGTTTAGGTATTGTGATGATGATGGATCAGTATGGTCATGTGACAGATTCAGATGGTTGAGACGTATTTGTATCTAAACCTTGTACTTTATGATGATTACGGTTATGGATGATGGATGGTTAAATTATTGCACTATTGCCATGTTTATTGATGTACTTCTTAACCCATTGCTCGCATTTATATTGTTCACATGTATCCTCGATTTACAACTTTCTTTTCCAAGATTTGAAACTGTTAAACATTTTCTATAAAAAAAACCTTGAACTATTTCTTTTCTATTTAAAACCTAAACCGGAAATTTGAAATTTGCAAACTTCTCTTTCAAAGTAGTAAGTTTTCATTAACTCACCCTAACACCTGGTTTCATAAACAAAACATTTGACAAACTTTCAACATTCGATTGTTTACCATTATCGAAAGATTTCCTTGTGATAAATATATTATTGTCCTTTTAAACCTGTGATATAACCTTGCTACAAACCATGTTGAATTGTGAATTATATTGCTAATATTTTGTAACCACTTTTGTAGAAACAAGATGGAACAACAGCCAAATGAAACCCCATCAGAACAAAACCAAGAAACACCAGAAGGTCCACCTCCCGGATTTGAAAATTTTAATCCCCAAATGATGCAAAAGTTCTTTAACTTTCTACAACAACAAGCCCAAAAGAATTCCAACAACCCCAACCAAGGCTCAACTAGCCAACCACCTAAACCAACGGTAACTTTCAAAGCTTTTCAAGCAGTACGTCCTCCTGAGTTCAAAGGAACAACTGATCCTATTGTAGCAAGAACCTGGTTAAAAGAAATTGAGAAAGCTTTCGAAATAGTGGGTGTGGAAGATGAAAATAAAACCCTGTTTGCGACTTATATGCTCAAAGGGAAGCTAATTTTTAGTGGGAAGCAAGAAGGGGATTAGAGGGTACTGGTATCATAACCTGGGATAGGTTTACTAAAGTATTCCTAGAAAATTACTACCCTAAATATCTCGAAAACCAAATGGAGCTACAGTTTCTAGAGCTTAAACAGGGGAATTTATCTGTGGCTGAGTATGAGACCAAATTTTCGGAACTATCAAGGTTTGTGCCACATCATGTTGATACAGATGAGAAGAGAGCTCTTCGCTTCCAACAGGGACTGAAGCCTTGGATTCAGAACATGGTAGTTGTCTTTGAACTTACTAATTATGCGACTCTGGTACAGAAAGCTTCTATTGTGGAAAAAGGGAGCGAACTCTATAACCGGGAAAGAAATGATAACAAGCGTAAAGCTCCTCAGTTTGAACGAAGCCAAGGGAAGAAGCTGTGGAATCAAAAAGTTACGAAGCCTTTTCTTAATAAGGAATTTCGGAAGGAAGGGAATCATCGGGTAGGTAACCGAGATGGCAGTGAAGGGAGTCAGAGGACTAAGCCACCACAGTCTGCACACTTTCTTCAGGAGAAACCGCCACAACCTGAGTGCAAAACTTGTGGGAAAAGACATCCAGCACCGTGTTATCAAGAGTCTATTACTTGCTATCTTTGTGGACAGAAAGGTCACATCGCATCCCGATGCAAGGAGAAGGTCATTACTTGCTATAAGTATGGAAAGAAGGGTCATATGGCTAAAGATTGTCGCTCTGCGCAAAAGGAGAGTAATGTTCCAAGGCTACTAGCACCACCAGGAGGCAGCAAACCAACTGCTCGCACTTTCAACATGACCCTGAAGGATGTTGTAGCTGACAATGATGTTATCTCAGGTACGCTTACCTTAAATTCTCAAGATGCTTGTGTGTTGATTGATTCGGGTGCTACCAAATCATTTATTTCTGTAAGATTCATGCAAAAGTTGGGAATTGATCCGATACCCTTAGCGGAACCTATGAATATAGAGATAGCGAATCAAGATACTATTCCTGTGGATCGAGTGTGTCCTAGTTGTGAAGTAATGATCCAGAAACAACTCTTTGTTGTAGATTTAATTCCTTGTAAGTTAGGAGAGTTTGATGTGATTCTGGAGATGGACTGGTTAACACGCTATGATGCTCAGATTAATTGTAGGCGAAAACGCGTGAGTTTAAAAGGTGATAGTGGAAAGAGAATAATGTTAAGAGGACAGAAGCAGGCTAGGAAATTTTTAACGATGGTTCTGGCCAAGAAATTGCTTCGTCAAGGAAGTCAGGCCTATTTGGCTTACGTGATCGACACCAAGAAATAGACTCCTAAAATAGAAGAGATTCCGGTAGTAAACGAGTATAAGGATGTTTTCCCTGACGAATTACCAGGATTACCACCGGATAGGGAAATTGAGTTTACAATAGATCTTGTACCTGGTATTGCACCTATATCGAAAGCTCCTTATAGGATGGCACATGCCGAGATGAAGGAATTGGCACACAATTGCAGGAACTGTTGGAGAAGGGAGTTATTCGACCAAGCGTATCTCCGTGGGGAGCCCCAGTTTTATTCGTAAAGAAAAAGGATGGAAGCATGAGGCTGTGTATTGACTATAGGGAGTTGAACAAGGTGACCATTAAGAATAAGTACCCACTAACAAGGATCGACGATTTATTTGACCAATTAAAGGGAGCAGCTCATTTTTCTAAGATTGATTTAAGGTCTGGATACCATCAACTTAAGATTAAGCCTGAAGACGTGCCAAAGACGGCTTTTAGAATAAGGTATGGACATTATGAGTTTCTGGTGATGCCTTTTGGACTAACTAATGCACCTGCAGCTTTTATGGATCTTATGAATAGAGTGTTCAAGAAGTGTCTGGATAAGTTTGTGATAGTTTTTATTGATGATATTCTGATTTACTCTAAGGCGCGAGAAGAGCATGCAGAGCATTTAAGAACAACTCTAGAAATCCTGAGAAAAGAAAGGTTGTATGCGAAATTTTCGAAATGTGAGTTTTGGTTGGGGCAAGTGCAGTTCTTAGGACATGTAGTTTCAAAGGATGGTATCTCAGTAGACCCTGCAAAGATCGAAGCAGTGACAAATTGGGAAAGGCCTAGGACTCCGACCGAAGTTATAAGTTTCCTTGGATTGGCGGGTTATTATCGAAGATTCGTACAAGATTTCGCAAAGATTGCAACTCCTTTGACACGATTGACTAGGAAGGAGGAAAAGTTTGAATGGACACCAAAGTGCGAAGAAAGTTTTCAAGAACTTAAAAAAAGACTTACTACAGCTCCTGTTTTGACGTTACCTGATGATAGTGGTAGCTTCGTCATCTATAGTGACGCGTCTCACAAAGGCTTAGGGTGTGTACTAATGCAGCACGTGAAGGTAATTGCTTACGCCTCTAGACAACTAAAAGAGTATGAATTGAGGTATCCTACCCACGATCTGGAGCTAGCAGCAATTGTGTTCGCGTTGAAGATTTGGCGACATTATTTATATGGAGAGAAGTGTGAGATATACACTGATCACAAGAGCTTGAAATATTTATTTACCCAAAAGGAACTGAATATGAGGCAGAGAAGGTGGCTTGAGTTGATCAAGGATTATGACTGTTCAATCAATTATCACCCTGGCAAAGCAAATGTAGTAGCGGATGCGCTAAGTCGAAAAGAAAGACTGAATTTGTCAACCATACCTGTAGAATTGAGAAAGGACATAGAGAAGTTAGAATTGGAAATTAAAGATTTGAGTTTGGAAGGAAAAAGAGACTATGGGATGTTGGTAAACCGGAACTTCTAGAAAAGATTAAGAGGTGCCAAGAGAAGGTAATGGAAGAACAAAGAAATGAGTTGTCAGGAGAAGAGTATCTCTGCCCGAAAGACGAGAAGGGGATTAAGAGATTTGATAGTCGGATATGGATTCCTAAAGTTGATGAATTGAAAGGTGAAATTTTAAGTGAAGCTCATGATTCAAGGTACTCTATACATCCAGGAAGTACAAAGATGTATCAAGATCTTAAGAAACACTATTGGTGGCCAAATATGAAACGAGAAATTGCAGGTTGGGTAAGCAAATGTTTAACATGTCAGAAGGTGAAGGCGGAACACCAACGACCTAGTGGGCTATTGCAGCCTTTGGAGATTCCAGAGTGGAAGTGGGAGCATATTACTATGGATTTCATCGTAGGGTTGCCACAAACCCGATTAAAGCATGATGCCATATGGGTTATCATAGATCGACTTACGAAATCGGCTCATTTTCTACCAATCAGCGAAAAGTATACGATCGAAAAGTTGGTAGGTATGTACTTAAAGGAGATCGTGACTCGTCATGGTGTGCCAGTGTCGATTGTATCAGATAGAGATGCGAGATTTACCTCAAGATTCTGGCAAACTTTTCAGGAATGTTTGGGAACTAAGTTAAATTTAAGTACTGCATATCATCCACAAACCGATGGGCAAAGTGAAAGAACGATCCAAACAATTGAAGACATGTTAAGAGCCTGCTCATTAGACTTTAAAGGGAGCTGGGATGATCATCTGCCTTTAGTGGAGTTTGCTTATAATAATAGCTATCATTCAAGTATCGGAATGGCACCTTACGAGGCCTTGTATGGGAGAAAGTGTAGATCGCCTTTGTGCTGGGACGAAGTTGGCGAAAAGCGGATTTTGGGCCCTGAACTGATTGAGCAAACAAAGCAATCAGTAGAAACAATCAAGAAAAGGTTAGTGGCTGCTCAAGATAGACAAAGGAAGTACGCAGACTTGGGGGGAAGAGACATGAGTTTTGATGTTGGAGAGAAGGTATTGTTAAAAATGTCACCATGGAAGGGAGTAGTGAGATTTGGGAAGAGAAGCAAGTTAAGCCCTCGGTTTATTGGACCCTTTGAGATATTAAAGAAAGTTGGATCAGTCTCTTATCAACTAGCTCTACCACCAGACTTGCAACACATTCATGATGTATTCCATGTATCATTACTAAAAGCTTACAAGACCGACAGTCGACACATCCTGAATTATGAGCCAATAAATGTACAACCCGACTTGACTTTCGAAGAAAGGCCGGTTCGAATAGTAGATACCAAGCTGCAAAAGTTAAGAACGAAGGAAGTGAAGTTGGTAAAAGTAATATGGAAGAATAGAAATGTTGAAGAGGCGACTTGGGAACTAGAAGATGGAATGCGAAAGAATCATCCCTCGTTATTTAACGATCGACCATGATTCCGAGGGCGGAATCCTTTAAGGGAGAGAGACTGTAATAACCATATATTCCAGGTACATGCTCTACGCTGTTAGCTGATAATTGAATTGGTTGTGCTTAATTTATTATTATTATTATTATTATATTATAAAAATAAATAAATAGATAAGCGAAAATGGGAATTAAGTCAAATATTATGAGAGCGGGAGAGCAATATCAAAAATACTTGTAGCAACTTATCTTGATTTTTTTGGAGAGGATAAATAAAATTATGTGGTAGTATCTATTTTCTATTAAGGACAAATGGTTAAAATAAAATATTAAATCATATATTAATATGGTCCTTTCTGTGTAAATATTGGAAATGTGCTTATAAAAAGCCCGTTAGATTAGTTCTAGATCATATTAAGAGAGAGAGTCAGTGTAGTAAACAAAGGCGTAAGGAAAGAGTGCGGACACACAGAGGAAAAGTAGGAGTTTACTACTACAGTTAAGGTAAGAATTCCTGATTTTACTCTCAGATTCTTACATTTAATAGTGTGTTGTTTATGGTAGTTGTTAATTATATAGTTGTGAGAGGACCCACCCATACCTGTACTGATATGATATATATACATGTGCTTCTGCATTGTTTAATACTGTTGCGATTATTCAAATTAAAAGCTGTAAATGCCATGTGTTCTTGTACTATTTACACCACAGTGGGTTATAAAGTTTTTCCCCAAATTTTATAAATTAGGGTTAGGGTTCGAATTTGGGGGTTTTGTTTGATGTCTGTGTATTGTTGACTTGGTGTGGGGGTTTAGTCTGGGAAAGGAAAAGGGAGTGTTGGGAGGCTGATTAGCGGCGGTTTGGGGCGGCTGAGCAGCGGTCGCCGGCGGCAACGCAACCGCGACGTTGCAGCTCGCGATGGAGGGAGGGGATGCACTGGTGGATTGGCGAGGGGAGAGGTTGGTCGTGGTGGTGATTGAGTGGCGTGCCGAGGTTGCCTGTTCGGAGCACCATCGTCGACGACGATGGTGGCTGTAGGGCGGTGGCAGGACCACCGTTGGTGGCTACAGCGGCGAGAGTCGCCATGGTCGCGACTCGAGAGAGAGAGAGAGAGAGAGCAGTGGGAGAGAGGGGGCGGAGCGTGGCGGGCGGCGAAGCCGCCGGAAACGCCCGGCAGTCGCCAGTGGGGGGAAGGAGAGAAGCTGGGGGAGGGGGTTTGGCTCCAGGGGTATTTTGGTAACCTCCCAACTGGGATTAATTACTTAGAGTATGGTAATTAGAATAAATTAATTGAGAGATTAGGATAAAAACATGAGAATTAAAATAGAAATATTAGTTCGGTTTGAGGGACTTGGACTTAATAAAGAAATTTAGAACATATTTGGCTAAGTTGTGAATTGTGGGAGTTATAAGGTTTATTGGGTTAATAATTAAATTGGATTGGATATTTAGGAATAAGAAATTGAGATTTAGAGGTTGGTTAATAATTTGGACCTTATATATTAAATATTGTTAATAAAAGAAAACTGTGTCTAGTTTATAAGGAAGGGAAAGATTAGTCAATATTAATTAATATTAAAATAATAGATTTAACAATCTATTTACGTACCAAGTTATGGATTTTAGAAACCTAGGAAATATTTAAGGGGGAGCGGATATTTAAGAATAATAATAAGACCTTGAGATTTGAAGGATAATTGACAAGTTAATTAGTAAATATTAATTGGTTAATTAAGATAAATGGTGGCAAGGGTGTTAAGTCGTGATATTAATCAATCGAGACTCTTTGTTAAATATTAAATACTAAATCAATTGTTTCTGTTTTATTAGAGAATTAACTGCTAGTAAGCAGTCACATTTATTTTTATGGATCAAGCTAGTAGCGGGAGTAATCAGGCAAGTCCACTTTATCCTGCTCTCTTGATGTGCCGGATTTATGTTATTATTATTATTTCAGATATGTTCTGCTCAATAATTTATTGTGTATCTGAGATTCCGAGTAATTACTCGCCGGCCGTTTACTTCGTGAAGATTGGCTGGAAACGGAATATTAGGGTCTTGCTCAAATTAAATACTCACATTCTTCGTTAACTAAGTCTACCTCTATTTCGGGTTGACTGCTACCCTTCGTAATATTTTAATATCGTTGTTACATCTTTCCACGCTGTATTCAGAGAAATTATTTGTCTTCTAAATTTTATTCTCTACATCCTAGCATGAAGTAATGCTTTTAACCTAGATCTTGAATCATCACTTCCGTTAGTAAACGGTCCATTGAAGACTTCTTTTATTCGTGGTTCTCGTCTACGAAGGGTTTATTCTTTAACAAGTCCTTGTCGATATTTCCCCTTCCACTCCTCCCAATTTATACCAAATCTTGAATAATTACTGATCTATACCCTCTAATTAAAAACCAAATTTGTTGACTTATCATCTCCTTTCTGGACTTATGTTTCCTTCTATTTGGATTATTTACTTGCTTCGGATTAATGGGTGTATTTGTTCACATCTAAGAAAAAGGGTTGGAAATCTCTTTTGGTGCCGAGATATTTTCTAACGGTCTGGGGAAGGCTGCTTACAACTGGTCAACACGAATGAATTACATTCGTGGTAGTGGTGTAAATATAAAATCTCTTCGTGGGGTAAAAAAATTTGAGGGTTGAAAATGATAACCCTTGTACTAGCAAAGTGTGAAAATTTTGGGTGGCGCCATTCGACGGTCGCGATCAGACTGTGAGGGAGACACATGATGGTTGTTACCAAATGGCGGTGATCGAGCCATGAGGTAGAACCGTCAAGGATGGGGACCAGTATCGTATATTCCTTAATCTTTGAAATGTTCATCCTCTAAGTGTGGTGCTATGCTACTTCTTTTTCTTATGTGATGCCATAGTAATGTGAACTTTTATGATTTCTTGGCAAAATACCTTTTCATAGCATTGGACTTGCTGAGCTTATCAATTGCTCATACTTGCAAAATTCTCTATTTTCTTTCAAACAGTGAAGACAGAATATGGTGAGAGTGAGAAGGACAATCAGAAAGAGGGTAACGTCAAGGGCAAGGGCAAGACATGAAGTTCAGAGGAGACACAGGGTGCGAAGGCTCATTTCTGTGACACCGATGTTTACTCTTATTATATTAATAATAGTTTGTAACCTTGGACTTATTATTGTAATCGTAATCTAGACTATTTGTAAGTGGATGTTAGACTCTGGAACTTGTGGGACAAGTTATGTAATGTATGCAGGTTGCTGAAGTTCTTGTGACGACCTAAATCTGTGAAATACGGGTTTGGGGGCGTTACATAAAACCTCACAGTGGTTGTTTACAAACATTTCATATAGACAATAGACTCTAAAAGCACTTTTAGTCCACTGTGATCTTGGTTTTTCCAACAATCAAGTATCACATTTTTTTTGACACCTATACATTGACAACATAAATACCAAAATTTAGAACGCTAATATCAAAAACGATTTGCTTCTCTCGGTACTGAAAAATGCTAAACTATCATATGGTAGTGCATCTAATATCTCATGGTTTGTGCATATGAAGCACTGAAAAGTCTCTGGGTACAAGAGCCATGATGCTCGTTTTGTCTTCCACTACTTGTTACAATTTTCCGTTAAAAAATCATCGAAGCTTGAGGTTGTCATACATTTTATCAAATTAGGGCTTTTTGAGAGGTATTTGGAGTAAATTCATTGACTTGAATGAGATTAAAAGGCTGCAAGAGCAAATTGTGAAAATTATATGTCAATTTCAGATTATATTTTCACATGCCTTTTTTGACATACTGATTCATTTGCTAATTCACTTTTGCAAAGAAATAGAATATGATGTATTGGCATACGTTAGTTCCATGCACCCAATCGAACGCTATTTATGCAAACTGAAATCTTATGTGTGAAATAGAAGTAAACCTGAGGGTTCTATCGCTGAGGGGTATTTAATTTGCAGAAGAATGCTTGACATTCTGTTCAAGATTCTTGGGTGGCGATACAAGATCAAAAATCACCCAATCTGCAAATTTGAAAGATGTCCAGAAAAGTTGAATATTATATTTGTACAAAAGAAGATAGAGATGGAAAAGATATTCATTTAAGTGAATCAGAGTGGATGGCAATTCATTGTTACATTCTGTTCAAATCTAGAAATAAAGATTTCAGGAGTTAATTAAGTAAGTTTTAACTCCTACCTTAAATATATAATCTAATTATAGAACCATAATCTATCTTCTAGATATTCAAACTAGTGAAACAATGCATGGAGCATCAAGTTGTGGTTGATGTTCAAGCAAAATCAAGAAAATATAAAAGAGCAAGAGATCATACTGATGATTTTTGAAAATGGATCAGGGAGGAGGTTGGCAAAAAGGAGAATGTTTCTAAATAATTAGAAGTGCTTGCAATGGGCCCTAATCAAGTAGCTAATAAGTATAATGGATATGTAAGCAATGGATACCGATTCCATACAAAAAATGGAGATGCTAATTGTACAACACAAAATAGTTGAATTTTTTTACGATTATGTTTACTAGTTTTGAAAATATGTAATCGATGGATACTGATTCCATACAAAAAATGGAGATGCTAATTGTACAACACAAAATAGCTGTGTTTTTTTTCACAGTTGTGTTTACTATTTTTGAAAGCTCAAAACATAATAACCCAAAGGTCGGCGATGTCAGTTACTATGGAGCTATTAGAAGTTGATTATGGGGGGGAATTTAAAGTATTATTGCTCAAGTGTTGTTGGTACCAAAAAGAAAAGGATTTATATGGGTTCACTCGTGTAAATTTCAACAGACCATATCAGAAATGTGATCCCTACATAATGACTTCTCAAGTACAACAAATATTCTATGTAGAAGATCTCATTGAAAAGATGATTTATAATGTCGTCAAAAAAGGGCCTAGGGACTGGTGTGATGTCGAAATAGATGATACAAATGAAATTCAGGTTTATAAAGATCCATTTTTACATGCTATTCGTATTGTTCCAGAAGTGGAAAATCAAGTCATGGAGTCCAGTTGATGTTGGGAGGATGTTTCAGCTAGACGATTCTCATCGAGCCTGACAAAGTCAAAGAAGTTGTCCAAAATTCTACTTGAAATTATTTTGTTATCTATAAGTTAGTACTTTAAGATGTCCGAATGTTTAATTGCTTGATGGTCCTTCTTTTGTAATTTGATCTAATAATACATAATAATTAAGTAAAAATTGTTTTGTTATCTACAAGTTATTACCTTAAGATGTTTGAATGTTTTAGTGCTTGATGGCCCATCTTTTTTTTTTTAATTTGATCTAATGATATATAATGGTTAAGTGTTGGCTGTCTCCCTCCCTTTATAAATTAAACTTGTTAAATTAAACCTCAAAGTGCTTGTTGTGTCCATGTCTTTATAAATTTGACTTGTTAACTTTATTAGTTAAATGCTTGTTTCCCACATTTTGTTTTTATATATATTTAACTTGTTAAGATTCTTAATTAAGTAATTTTTGCATATTAAACTTGCATTTTAATTCTTAATTATAATGCATTTCCCTTATTTCCCTTTGCTTAAATTGAATTTATTAAGTTTGATGCTTACCTTGTTTCGTAAATTGAATCTATTAAGCTTGAGGTTTTTTTTCTTAATTCCAATGTATTTCCATTTAAATCTTTTTGAAGGATGGAAAAATTCGTTTATCTCAAATTGCACCACCAGGGCCAATTCCAATGTACACGATATGCTGGTGGAGAGCAGACTATTGTGATGGACATAGGTCCTGACTTATTTTCATACACAGTTTTGATGGAGCATGTCAAGGATGAGCTCCTATATGCAGAAATTGGTAGTTTTTACATCACTATGGGAAAGATTTATAATTGAAAGTTGATAACAAGTGATTCTAATTTGACACCACTGATTATGAAAGCTGACAATGATTGACTTTTAGTTTTATGTGGACAATGTTATTGATATTAATATCGAGCCAATTAAGCAAGTGCATCCACATGTTGTCATAAGGCCAAGGCATAATCTACTTTCAGGTCTGCACTCTATTACCTGTATTTAATATAATTCATCCCTAATAACTCAATATTTAGCTTTGGTGGGAACCATTTTGTAGCTAAAAAACCAGTGAAGCGCCAATTTGTTACGGCTCATTAGCTACAATATCAAGATAGGAACAAGAAGGCAAAACTAGTAATTTCAGAAAAGCTTCCATAAGTAGGTACTCGCAAGTCTCCATGGCTTAACAAGATGGAAAATTACAATGAAGCCATAGTAAGAAGTCTACCACTGCGAGGAGAAAATTGGATTTTCAAAATCCACCACATAAGGATGAAAATATGGGAGAAAATGACCATGAGGTAAAAAAAGCACCACTTTATTAAAATGATTTTGGTTACATTATGCATTTATTTGATCTTATTATCGTCACATGATAATCTAATATCTTGAAAGTATATAATTTACTATTGAATGGAGTTCATTCAACTTATTTTGGAAGGGTAGTTCGTATATATGTTTGTTCGCTTTATTTATTCACTTTTAACATTCTAATCTCTTAATGTTGTCCACGGTCGCATCAAATATACGCCTTATATATTTGCATCAAAATAGATCGCATAACTTTGAATCAACTGTATGCCTTATATATTTTCTTCAAAATAGGCCTCATAAATTTGCATCAAATATAGGCTTCATTTTAGTAACTCAACTCCTTCAACATTTATGTTCAAACAAATGTAATAATATTTTTGTGGTCTTATGCATGATACGACCCCTCCTCCAACCTTGAAAAGGTATGAACGTCAAAAAGCATTAAGGGTCCAAAAAAACAATGAAGTCTATTATGCTCTCAATTTATCGGTTTTATCAGTTAGACTTAGAAATTTTGAATAAAAAAACAAACAAAAGGACAAGACGCAGGAAGGAAGTGGGGACTATGATCCATTAAATTATGATGGTAGTGACGACGATGCCTTAGTTTCTGTAAAGCATAATGTAACATAAATGTAATTACGATAACTCAACACAACGAAAGACAGGAAACAATACGTAAGTATAATACAGGAATCTACAGGTTGGAGATTCGATACGAACATACAAAGACAATCAAGATATCTGAGACAAGCATCCGTCCACTGGAAGAAGTTCATTAACATGTTCAAGCCTCAGTGAAGAATAAAGCACAATCAGTTTCTGCTATCAAGATTGCCTGAAGATCAAGTATCAAAGATCAGAAGATTCCAGTATATTTAATTTGATTATTTATAATCAAATTTATCGAAGCAACACCTAACCCGGAATGACTGATCAAGTATATTATCAAGCAAAAGAATTCAAGGGATTATTTCAGTTCGAGTCGTTCGTGAACCAGACCAGTGCACAGGACGTCAGGACGTACGAAAATATTCAGTGGATTCGATCAACGAATTAATTGATCAAGTCAATTAAAGCTGCATCAACAAAAGATTAAATTTGAATTTATCTATATATATGTAAATATATTATTAATTGGAAATTACTTGAATCCACAATAATTCAAGTAATTCATAAACCAATTAATAATATATATATACATATATATCTTAAATTTAAAGTACAAATGATTGTTTGACTTTGGTCAAAACCTGCGACACTTATACTTTGTACTTAGAGTATTTTCTCTCTAAGTCACAAGTTATATGTGTATTTGAGCGCAAGGTTTGACTAAAAGTCAAAATCTGCGCCATGGTTGCATCCCTGGATATTGGCTAAGTGGTTTCACTGTAACATTTAAGAGTCAAGCGCAACATTTGACTTTAGTCAAATGTTGCGCCTCCTGCGTATCATCTCTCCCAGAACTCCTCACTTAGAATTTATTCTAAGTCACAAAAGAACAGATGAAGCGCATCCTTTGACTCTCGAGCGCAACAATTGACTGAAACACTTAGAATTAATCTAAGTAATTTCTCACAGTGGAACACTGTATTGGCGCCAAGTTAGACTTAACTGGCGCAAGGTTTGACCACAGATTACAAGGCGCAACTTTTACATTATGGAGTTAGATTTATTTTTATAAATCGAATCCGTCCCGAACGAACTCAAGTCGTCCAGGACGAACTCGTTAACCATGGTTAGTTGTTGAAAAGTCTATAAATAGAGGTTGATGTTTTCATTTGAAAACAACTACACACTTTGTAAGTGCACACACTATACACATTCTCGAGAGTTAAATTAGAATATCGTTTTTATCGAGAGTTTGTATTAGAGTGATTGTAGTCTCTGCAGCCGACACTTGTGTTGGAATTTGTAGCACCCGAGGATTATTTCTAATACAAAGAATATTCCCCGACTTGCTGGAGTTATTTATTTACGATTGATTTAACATGGACTGAAACATAATTATCCGCAATTAAATTAAATCGAAGAAATTGGTAAGACGTATTCAACCCCCCCCCCCCTTCTACGTCTGATTGGACCTAACAATTGGTATCAGAGCGACGCTGATCGATATACAGATCTGAGATCCGTTACCAATCTGAAAAGCTAGTTGTCCGTACAATCGTAATTTTATCTGATAACAATGTCGACACACAAGTTAGGAATCAAAGTACCTCCATTTGACAAGGATGACTACAACAACAGGAAGATGAAGATGTTGCTGTACATCAGAGTTGCTAACCCCATGTACATTGGGATTCTGGAAAATGGTCTGTTTATGCCTATGAAGACTATTCCTGAATCTGGTTAAAATGGTGTTCGTATTCCACAGAAGTCTGTTCCCAAAGAGAAAAGCGAATACACTGAGACTGATAAGGAATATATTGCACATGACCATAATCTGCAACTCATAATTGTTGAATCAATGACCAAGACTATGACACATCTGATACTGAGTCTGAAAACTTCAAAGCAGATGTGGGATACTATAGAGGCATTGATGGAGGGATCTGAAGAAGTCAGGGAAAATAGATACGATATGCTAATTGCCAGATATGAAGCATTTCAGGCAATACCTGGAGAGAACATTTCTCAAATCTATGAAAGGTTCATGTTGTTGTGGAATGAACTCACCCTGCATGGAAAGACTTATCCACAGAAAGAGATTAACCGAAAGTTCTCATTTGTGATGCCACCCCATCTAGTTGTAAAGACAGAGACCATCCGGGAAAGTAACGACTTCAGAACTATGACTTTGGAAAAGCTGTTTGGAAAACTGAAGACGTTTGAGATGGAACTTGAACAAAGAAAGATCATATATGGTGGTGGATCAACAGAAGCCAAGAGTATGGCCTTACAGAAGACCACTGCACTTATTGTTGATCAACCATACTTTGGTTATCAACAATTAGTTGAATATGGCATCAATGATCACACTGTTGCTCAGAGTGATTGTTCATCCGTCAAAGCTGATTATCCTTCTACCAATACTGAGATTGTAGAAGCTGAAATTGATGAAGTTTCTGGTGAACCGGAGGATGAGTTCTATACTCAGGAAGAGCTGGAGCAGCTGGAAGATAAGTCTATGGCTTACATGGCTGCAAGGTTCAAGCATATCAAGTTCAGGAAGAACCCCCGGTACAAGAAAGCTTCAGGGAACAAGTTTCAGGGTAAAGGAGGATACTCAGGGTCAGGGTAAAGGAGGATACTCAGGGTCAGGGTCAAAGAGTACTAGCAGTTACAAACCAAACATGTATGACAAGAGCAAGGTCAGATGCTACAACTGCAATGACTTAGGGCACTTTGCAACAGAGTGTAGGAAACCCAAAGCGGCTCCTGTCAGAGAAAGAAGCAACTCATATGATAAGAAGAATTCTTATGAGGATCTGAAGAAAGAGAATGAGAAGCTAAAAGCTAAGTTGGAAGCAATGGTGGCCAAGCATAAAGGAAGGGCTTACATTGCTGAGGGAAAAAGCTAGGATGACACAGATTCTGATGATGAACCTGTCCAGAGCAATTATGCATTTGCATTAATGGCTGACACTGTCGAGGAATCTCCATCTCAGGTATCTCCTGAATTTCTGTTGATGACATGACTACTGCTGATTATAAAAAGACTATAAATGAACTAGGTCAAGAGATGTATAACTTGCACACTAGTTTATTAGCTTCAGAATCAGACAAATGTAGTCTCTCTCTAAAGATAGCTAAACTTGAAGAAAGAGTAGATGAATTAGCTTTAGAGAAACTCATGAACACTAACCTTAAAGATAGAATTGAATATCTAGAGAATAAGGAGAAGTGTAGTGCAGAAATTGAGGAGTCTCTTAGGTCTCAGATTGCTGACCTAGAAACTAAGCTTAGGGCCTATCAGATGTCTGCTTTTCTACAGAAAGAGATCTTGGATAGTCAAAGGGTTGATAAGAAGGTTGCTATTGGCCTTGACTATAGTTCTTTGGAAAGTGCTAAAAGAAAGAAGAGAAAAGAGAATGAAGGCATATTTGTTTCAGCAGGAACTGAGAATGCTCCTGATGGAACAAATGTACCTAAAATTCTAAAGAACACCAAGACCCCTATCTTTAGAAAGGCACAAACAGAACCTCTGATAGAAGAAGACCTTGTCATCAAGGAAGAGTTGAAAAATGAGGAAGTTGTTAAGCCTCAAGTAAAACAGGAATCACATGATGTACCTTCTAATTCTCAAGTCAGAGATGACTCAGATAAAACTGGATTAGGAAGTACTAGTTCCAACAAAAAGAAGAACAACAGAAATGGCAAGCTAGATCCTAAGAACACCAACTCTAGGAATTCTAATGCTAGAAAGGTTTGTAATAATTGCAATTCTACTAATCATCTTACTCATGCATGTAAAGTGATTAAAGTAGATAATTCTGTTACTAGCATGCCTAATACTGTTAACATGAATGCTATTCATTTGCCATGTGGTAGAGTAGGTTGCATGCAATGTGCTATGAATATGATGTCTGCATGTTTTACCATGTTAAATGCATCTTTTTCTGCACCATCTACCATGAATATGAATATGCCTGCACATTCTGTTGCCCATGTGGCAAAGACTGCTAGTCCTTCTAAGAAGAAGGAAACTCCAAACTCCAAGTCTAAAAGCACTTCTGCTAAGACTAAAAAGGAGAAGAGTCCAGTCACCCCTGAACAAGCACATGTAAAACAGATTCTGTTGATAATCCTGTTTCTACTAAACCACCTGGACCCAAGAGTGTCTGGGTACCAAAGAAAGTTTAATCCATTTGTGAATGCAGGGCACAGGAAAGAAAAGTAAAGTTGTGTGGGTTCTTGATAGTGGTTGTTCAAGACACATGACTGGAGAAAAGTCCCTGCTCAGAGATGTGGTGATGAGAACCGGCCCAATTGTAATCTTTGGAGATGACAGCAAAGGTTTTACAACGGGATATGGTAAGCTGAAAGTTGGAAATGTCATCATTGAAGATATCTCTCTGGTAGAAGGACTCAAGCACAACTTACTGAGTATCAGTCAGTTCTGTGACAAAGGATACGACGTAATCTTTCAGAAGGAAGTTTGCTTGATCCAGAACCGGAAGAACAAGGATCCTACACTCCGTGGTGTAAGAAAATCAAGTTTGTTTATAGCCGACATAGATTCAGCAAGTAAGGGGGAGGTCAAGTGTTTCTACAGCAAGGCCTCTGCTGATGATAGTTGGTTATGGCATCGGAAGCTCTCACACTTGAACTTTAAGACTATGAACTCTTTAGTCAAAAGAGAACTTGTGAGAGGTCTGCCACAGAAAGAATTTTGTCAAGAAGGACTCTGTGATGCATGTGAAAAAGGGAAGTCAAAGAAAGCATCACACAGGAGCAAAGGCATGACTGACATTGGTTCACCCCTTCAACTGATTCATATGGATCTGTTTGGACCAGTCAACATTCCTTCTATATCAAGGAAAAGATATGCTCTTGTGATCGTCGATGACTACTCAAAATACACATGGGTATTATTCTTACATTCAAAGGATGAAGCAGCACTCGTCATTATTGATCATATTAAGAAGATTGAAAAGGAAGCAAATCTGCCAGTAAGGGCAATCAGATCAGATAATCGAACAGAATTTCGTAATGTTGTTCTTAATGACTTCTGTACTGATAAGGGCATCTCTCGTCAGTATTCAGCTCCAAGGACTCCACAACAAAATGGTGTCGTAGAAAGGAAGAACAGAACCTTGATTGAAGCAGCAAGGACAATGATTAGTCAATCAAGACTTCCAATCTATTTCTGGGCTGAAGCTGTAAGTACTGCTTGCTACACTCAAAATCGTACCCTGATTAACAAGGATTTGGATAAGACTCCTTATGAAGTAATGGCCAACAGAAAACCATCACTGAGTTACTTTCATGTGTTTGGTGCAAAATGCTTTGTATTAAAAGAAGAGCATCTGGGAAAGTTTGATGCCAAAGCTGAAGAAGGCATATTTCTGGGTTATTCTTTAGAGTCTAAGGCCTACAGGGTTTATCTGATCAATGACGACAAGCTGATTGAAAGCATCAATGTAAGATTTGATGATACCAAGCTCCCAAGTCTCCAAAAGGAAAATGAATCTGATTCTCTGGAATTTGAGAATTTAGAAGACATCTATATAGGAGAAGATTAACCTGAAGCTGATGCTAGGGAACCTAATGTAAATAGAGGAAATGCTGATCCTGAACCATCTGGAGGAAGTATTGGCAACAATACAAATGATCATCATGATCACAGTGGTCAAAGTGGAGGATCATCAAATAGAATTAACATCAGCTCAGGGGGAGCAAGTCAAAGTGGATCTACTAGTCATCACACTCAACACAACTATGATTATGGTGAATCATCAAGATTGAATCTGCCAAGACAAAGGGTATGGAGTAGAGACCATCCTGTTGAACAAATCATTGGTGATCCAGACACAGGAGTGCAGACTAGAAGAGCAACTCAGAATGAATGCAACTTTGCTGGATTCTTGTCTCAGACAGAACCAAAGAAAGTTGAAGAGGCTCTAAGTGATCCAGATTGGGTATCTGCAATGCAGGAAGAACTCAATCAATTTGAAAGGCAGAAAGTTTGGAAGCTGGTGCCAAGACCTAAAGGAAAATCTATAGTTGGCACTAGATGGGTTTTTAGAAACAAACTGGATGAAGATGGTATTGTCACGAGGAATAAGGCAAGACTGGTTGCAAAGGGATATTCACAAGAAGAAGGAATTGATTATGATGAAGCCTATGCTCCAGTTGCTAGGCTTGAAGCAATCAGGATGTTCTTAGCATTTGCTGCACATTCCAACTTCAAAGTATATCAGATGGATGTGAAAAGTGCATTCCTGAATGGTGATCTGGAAGAGGAAGTCTATGTTGAACAACCCCCTGGGTTTGAAGACAAGGAATTTGAAGACTTCGTATACTTTCTCTTCAAAGCACTTTATGGCCTCAAGCAAGCTCCTCGAACCTGGTATGACACTCTTTCCAAGTTCTTACTTGAAAATGGTTTCACCAGAGGTATCATCGATAAAACTCTTTTCCATAAAAAGCATACAGATTCTGACTTTGCAGGATATAAGATTGATAGGAAAAGTACTTCAGGAAGCTGTCAGTTTCTTGGACGAAGGTTGGTGTCATGGTATAGCAAGAAGCAACACTCCGTGTCTACGTCTACAGCGGAAGCTGAATACATAGCTGCTGGAAGTTGCTGTGCTCAAATCTTGTGGATGAGGGATCAACTACAAGACTATGGACTCATGTTGGATAAAATTCCGATTCTGTGTGATAACACGAGTGCCATTGCCATTGCCAACAATCCTGTTCAACACACCATGACAAAGCATATTGATATCAGGTATCATTTCCTTCGCGAGCATGTCATGAATGGAACAGTAGAGTTACACTTCGTACCTACTGATCAACAAATTGCAGACATCTTCACTAAACCACTGGACGAATCCACTTTCTCTAGACTGGTTGGTGAACTTGGGATGTTAAATATGTCTAATTAATTAGACAAGAAATAACTGCAATTTGTTCGTAAGTTCACAAGTTTTAAAATGATCATATTTTCAGGACTTGTGAATTTACAAAGAGCATCCAGTATTTTACATAATTATCTGATAATTAGTTTTAATTATTTGCCATGATCTATATGATTTTATGTGATTATGTGATTAATTGCTAAGTGGTAGATATTTAGAATTAATCTTCTTGAATTATTTAAGTGCTTATATTCAATTAACGAATATTAAGTGTTTATTTGATTCATATTTCAATTATATTTGATTAATGGATTTGAAGCAATTCAAATTATTTTAAGTTGTCCATTAATTAAATTTAAATTAAAATAATTGCAGCACAGTTTATTAAATTTTGTTTGACTAAAGTTAATTTAGTTAAAACTTCATTTAATTTAATTGTGATTTTATTGTATCAATATTTTTTTTAAATTTGATACAACTGGCTTTTTCAAGTTTTTGGAGTTTATCTTAAAGAATTCTAAGTACAGTATTACAATGCCTCGGCGCAAACTTTGACCTTTTAAAAAGTCAAAGGTTGCGCCTCCTCTCTGTAGTGTAGCTATACAATTCTTAACTTAGAATTTGTCTAAACCTTGGATACTTGTTGAGTAGTGACAGAAGCGCAACATTTGACTTGGTCAAATGTTGCGCCCCTGTCCTGGTGGCTATGTATATAGATTATTTCGACTTAGAATTTTCTTAAGTCCTCCAAAACTTGCGCCACTCATACACTGTATGTGTATGAGGGGCATCTTGGTCCTTTTACATGTTGCGCCTAGCGCATCTTCCAGTGTGTACAATGGAGGGCAACTTGGTAATTAACCAAGTTGCGCCTCGATTATACTCTGTGTATATGTTTGTGTACTTGTAGATTTCTTTTTCTTCATTCATCAGTCAATACACACAAATATACACACGAACACAGACTCTCTCCACTGCTATTCAAAACCCGCACTCGCCATTTTTGAATCCTTAAAATCTCACACGATTCTTGCCCATTTGAAATTCTGAGTGTAGTTTTGTGACCCCCTTGACTAGAGCTTTCTATTCATACCAGAATATCAACGATCCATGGCTCTTTTTCGGAGAGGGTTTTCGAAACTTTTCATATTCTAGGACTAATCTCTACGTGATTTTAGTGTCAATAATTTGCGAAGCCGATCCCATAATTCTTAGAATTTCGAGAGGAACAACATACTTGAATTTCATCGAAATCTAAAATTCTTGGAATTAGGGTTTTACGGAGCGTTATTAATTAATTATTTTCGTAACATAAGTGGAAATTTGTTCGTAATTATTCGTGAAACGAAATTTATAATCATTTTTAATTCTAATTAAAAATGGCTGCAAATTTTGAGATTTCGAAAACAAATTTCACTATTGTTGAAAATAATAATTTAATTACGCAAGCGAATTATTGACGCTGGGTTCGATATATGTCAGAATTTTCATTTGCACGATTTGCTATGACAGAGTCAGTTTATCTTAACAAGTCTCTACTTCGAGATTTTCTGTCTTCTGTTTCTGTTGTAAATGAAGGACAGGTATTTGGACTCAAGTGTGTCATCCAGGGACGAACACTCATTATCACTGAACACACCCTGAACAATGCACTCCAATTACCAACAGAGGACTTTGAAGCAGTTCCTAATAGAGCTGAAAGGACTAATTTCTTCTTTGCTATCCACTGCCAAAGGGAGCCAACTGGTGATCTTCCAACAAAGATGCATGTCAAGCACTTACCTCGGGAATGGAATTTCTTCTTTAATTCCATTTCTCATGTATTTGCACCAAAGACTGGAGGGTTCCATGGAATCACTACTTTCAACCAGGAAATTGGGATTGCAATTGCACAAAATACAAGGATTAATCTGGGGCATCTGATAATGGGAGCTTTTCAGGACTCTCTAAGGAAGAACAGAAATGTACTTCTCTACACTCGGTTCTTCCAGATAGTGCTGAATCAGATGATGTCCCCTGCTGAAAGAGCTGTCTATCCAAATATAGACAATGTCATCTGCTCTTTCATGACCACAAGAGTAATCTCTATGCTGGAGAGCCATCAGAACTACACCAATAATGAACATGTGGTCCTTCCGGAGGCAATGCAAGAATTTCTAAACAACCAGAACTTGCCTCCACCACCTGTTCAGAATGTTGTTGTTCCTGAGATTGCTGAGGAGGTCCCTGAAGAACAAACTGAGCAAGTCACTGAGCCACTTAGTCAAGCCAATGTTCCTGAGGCTCAAACTTCTCCAGTTGAAGAAGAAGTGATAGTGGAAGATGCAGAAACATCCTCTGACAACAATGCTCAATCTGAAGGCGAGGATTCATTACAGGATAATTCCACTGATCTGAGGATGAAGTGAATAGTCCTGTTCAAACCAATGTAGCTGCACCTTCTGATGATGCCATGGTGGATATTGATGAGCTTTTCACCAACACCTACAATCCACTGCTTCAGTCAGGTATCCCTTCTGACTCTGACAACTTGTCATTTAGTGCACCTGATTGGGTTCAGAATCTTTTGGATTCCAATCAGCTATCACCACCTATCACAAATGCCAGTGAATTTGAAATCCCCCAAATTCATAACCAAGGCATCACATCACAAATCCATGAAGCAGAAACTTCTCAACCCCTCAGCCAACCACTTGTTATTTCTGAGAGAGAGGGAGAAAGTGCCTTAAGTGCACCACAAAAGGAGATTGTTTCTGAAACTGCAGCTCTGTCTCCTAGTCAGGAAAGCAGAATAGAACCTGAGACAACTGCAGATATGTCTATTTCTTCACCACCTCAGCCACATGATATTCTAACGCACAGTGAGGTTGCACACACAATTGAAGAATTGACGGTCGCCAACACTTTGTCATCCATGTCAGGGATAGACACTGTTGTTTCTGATCCAATTCCAGATCAAGTGCCTTCACAGGCTTCTTGGGGAAACTTGGATGAATTGCCAAATTCTCCATCGTTGTCTACCCCCTGGGAGGAACATTCCCAGATCCCCTAAGGGACTCTTCACCTCTCGAAGGTGAACGGCAATCTGTTTCTGAGCCCTTCAAATCAGGAAGTGTGCCAGTTACTGAGGACTTGTCACAAAGTCATTCGCCGTCAAAGGCAGTTGTGGGAAACCAGGGTGCTTCGCCTATTCAAGGATCACATCCTTCGAGCCCTGTGTCTACCCAACCTGAGATTCCAACTCAGGATCCAACAAAGGACTCACTACCTTCGAGTAGTTGGCAACTTGTTTCTTATGACTCAGATTCATCTGACGAGGAAACTGAGGACGAAGGCTCACGAACCTTCATTGCACCTTCTGTGACCTCTCTAGAAGAGGCTAAGAAGATTTCTTCTGCAGGTACATCTATGGATGCTGGAACTTCTTTGAGTGAGAGGGAAACACCTACAGAATTTGCTATACAGAAACCCTCTGACCCACTGAGTGTTCTAGCTTTGAGTGAAACGAGAGAAACACCTACAGAACGAACAAGTGAGAACCCAACAGCCCAACCTACAATTGCATCTACAATTCCAACTGTATCTGTGACAGAATTTGAAGCTCTGAAGTTTAAAGTTCAACATCTTGAAGCTGAAAATCTTGTTCTACGGGAGGAGTTGGTGGAGATTAAATCTACTATGGAGCAAAGGTTGGCTGCTCTTGAGGCTAAATTGCTGGCATCTCAACCTTCCAGAGAGGATTACTCAACTAAGGGGGAGAGAGCAGCAGAAAAAGCAAGAGGAAAAAGGGTGATCACAGGGGTGTCTGAAGAACTGATTGACTCTGCTCTTAGAGGTCAATTCAGTTACAGTCATGATCAATACATCCCTGAGTTTGTTGATGACAGAGTGATAAGGATGGTTGGTGCTGATAATGATGATCTGGAAGAAGGAGAAATCCCAGACAAGGAAGTCTTTGCTGATGAACTTGCATATCACAATGACATCTTCCCTCCTGAAGAGTGTGAAATTGAAAATACTCAAGATATTGCTGATGTTTTTAGGGATTTTGCTGAGCAAAGGAGAGCAAGGGAGAAGTTAGAAAACCAAAGACGGATTCGTAGGGAAAGGAGACTTGCCAACTTACACAAAGATGGAGATGAATGGGATATTGCTAGATCTGTGTTTGATTTCCCAGAGGTCACTCAAGAAAATAATGATGACGAAGTAAAAGATATCTTTGACTCCTTCAGGAACAACTACAAGGACTTACATGATTATCACGAGGTGTTAAATGATATCATTTCTACTGTGTCAGTTGCTGTTCTTCCAAGAAGAGGATGGATGGTCAACATATCATTTGAACTAAAGAAGGAAGGCCATGGACTCAAACATGTTTCAAGTCAATTTCTCAGAGATCTCTCTCTGACTGAGTTGTTTGTGGTAAGAAATAAGATCATCTCTACAGGGAAGAAGCACAATGAAGTTTTCAGAGATATGGTGGAAGAGTGGATCACTGATATTGGACTAGAAATTCATGACAAGCCTTCAGTTATCAAGTATTTCAAGGATGGTATGATTCAGAGTATTGGACTCACTGATGAAGCATTGTCAACTTACAATCCTCGTATACTGAAATATCTGGAAGCTCAAGTCAGGGAGAAGTGCTCAAGGACAAGCAAGGGAAGACTAACTGCTGAACTGCTATATGCCTATCTTCTGAACTTTGCTGCTCTGAGAGACTTGGACTTATCAGCCATCAATCGTCAACCACCATATCCATTGCCTCCACTCAACCCTGAAGTACCTGAAAATCCAAATGCTCATGTTGTCACTTACAATCCAACATCCATTATATTCAAAAAGAAGAAAGACTCTGAGGCCACTGCTATACCACTTACAGCGATTGGAAAATTCTCCTCCAAAAGAATTATTCGTGCAGTTGCTGCTGTTAAGTGTTCAGTAGTAAAAGAAGACAAGAGTGTGCTCAAAGATTTGATTGATCTTCTGGAGATAAGGAAAGCTGTAGAGATTGTCCACAACACTTCAAGGGTTCGTGCTCATCCATCAAGAATCATCATGAAAATTGAAGGAATGGAGCTGAATATCACTTTTAAGAAATTGAAGAAGATGGTCCATCTACAAACTCTAGAGAAGATGAAGAAAAATCTGGAGCAACCACCACCTGAGAATACACTGGAGCAAGTGGCACTGAGTACCATAACTACAAGGATTGAAGAGATTGAGAATAAACTCACTCAGAAGAGAGTAGAGGAAGCTGCAAAGAGGAGAGGTGAGCTTAATCTGATGAATGCAAGAGCCAAGAAGCCAAGGAAAGATTAGTTCAGGCTAGAGGAACAATGGCTGCTTGTATTTACTTTTGATTTCTGGAAATTGTAAGATATAATCCAGACTGTACTTAGTATTATTTCCTGTTTAAATTAGTATGCTTTTTCATTGTGTCAGTTTAGTTATCCTCTTAAAAGGATTTGCTTGTCGAACTCTAACAATCAAATAGGGGGAGATTGTAAAGCATAATGTAACATAAATGTAATTACGATAACTCAACACAACGAAAGACAGGAAACAATACGTAAGTATAATACAGGAATCTACAGGTTGGAGATTCGATACGAACAGACAAAGACAATCAATATATCTGAGACAAGCATCCGTCCACTGGAAGAAGTTCATTAACATGTTCAAGCCTCAGTGAAGAATAAAGCACAATCAGTTTCTGCTATCAAGATTGCCTGAAGATCAAGTATCAAAGATCAGAAGATTCCAGTATATATAATTTGATTATTTATAATCAAATTTATCGAAGCAACACCTAACCCGGAATGACTGATCAAGTATATTATCAAGCAAAAGAATTCAAGGGATTATTTCAGTTCGAGTCGTTCGTGAACCAGACCAGTGCACAGGACGTCAGGACGTACGAAAATATTCAGTGGATTCGATCAACGAATTAATTGATCAAGTCAATTAAAGCTGCATCAACAAAAGATTAAATTTGAATTTATCTATATATATGTAAATATATTATTAATTGGAAATTACTTGAATCCACAATAATTCAAGTAATTCATAAACCAATTAATAATATATATATATATATATATATATATATATATATATACACACATATATATCTTAAATTTAAAGTACAAATGATTGTTTGACTTTGGTCAAAACCTGCGACACTTATACTTTGTACTTAGAGTATTTTCTCTTTAAGTCACAAGTTATATGTGTATTGGAGCGCAAGGTTTGACTAAAAGTCAAAACCTGCGCCATGGTTGCATCCCTGGATATTGGCTAAGTGGTTTCACTGTAACAGTTAAGAGTCAAGCGCAACATTTGACTTTAGTCAAATGTTGCGCCTCCTGCGTATCATCTCTCCCAGAACTCCTCACTTAGAATTTATTCTAAGTCACAAAAGAACAGATGAAGCGCATCCTTTGACTCTCGAGCGCAACAATTGACTGAAACACTTAGAATTAATCTAAGTAATTTCTTACAGTGGAACACTGTATTGGCGCCAAGTTTGACTTAACTGGCACAAGGTTTGACCACAGCTTACAAGGCGCAACTTTTACATATGGAGTTAGATTTATTTTTATAAATCGAATCCGTCCCGAACGAACTCAAGTCGTCCAGGACGAACTCGTTAACCATGGTTAGTTGTTGAAAAATCTATAAATAGAGGTTGATGTTTTCATTTGAAAACAACTACACACTTTGTAAGTGCACACACTATACACATTCTCGAGAGTTAAATTAGAATATCGTTTTTATCGAGAGTTTGTATTAGAGTGATTGTAGTCTCTGCAGCCGACACTTGTGTTGGAATTTGTAGCACCCGAGGATTATTTCTAATACAAAGAATATTCCCCGACTTGCTAGAGTTATTTATTTACGATTGATTTAACATGGACTGAAACAGAATTATCCGCAATTAAATTAAATCGAAGAAATTGGTAAAACGTATTCAACCCCCCCCCCTCCCCCTTTCTACGTCTGATTGGACCTAACAGTTTCCCCACCAAAGGTTTGTAATTGCTAGAGTTAATATTTTTCTTATTTTAGGCACTATAATTGAAATTATATTGTTTGAGACCTAAGCCAATGTATTTTTCAGGGAACAAAAAAGGGAAATAAAAAAGGATATTAATGGGACATGGACCGACTACACGTTCTCGAGTAGTTGGAAGCAAGCCTTTTGAGGATGCAAGTAATAAAGAAGCAATGTGTCATTCTGTGCAGCCAGCAACATTTTCCAATCCTTTAGTGGAGTTACCACAAGCAGATGATGGAAACAGTTCAATGTCTACTTTTTTGGCTCCGCGAAAATGCCAACAGGAGGAAGCTATGAAGAAAAAAGCTAAAAAAGAAAAGGCTGCGAAAGAAAAACTTGAAAAGAAGAAAGTTGCTGCAAGTGCAAGAAAAAAGGTTGTTGAAGAATCTGTCTTGCCTGAAATTGCAGAGGGCAGTGAAGAAGGTATGCATGCCATATTTTAATTTTATTCCTCAATACAAGTTTATTAATTTTTATGAGTACTTTCCATTCATATATAAACTACCTCCTGAAACTTTATTAGCAGCTGTAGTTCCTAAGAAAATAAGAGGAAAGACAAGAATGGATAGGTTTCGTACGAGAAGTTTTGATCAGAGAATTATGGTTGGGATGAATGAGTTTGGCCAACCTGTAGTAGAGAATGACGGTCTACTCTCTAAGTTGAGTAGTTTTCTAGGAACATTGGCTAAGTGATGTATGCCACTTACGTATGTAACTTGGCACCATGCTCCTAAAAATTTGATGGAAACATTGTGGAACTATGTCAAGGTAATTTATGAGCATATGTTTAGATTAGTTGTTATTAGTAATGCATAATTCAGAGCAATATTGATTATAAACATCAATTAATTAATTTAATTGGAATTATAATTGGCATATAGAAATGAAAATATATGATGATAAATATAGATAATATGTACTGTCCAAGTAGTTTGATACTTTTGATATATATATATATATATATATATATATATATATATTCTAATTAATGTTTGCAAGGTCCGGAGTATAATTCCTGATAAATAGAAAAGCTGGGCGATGGAGACAATTCATGTATCCTGGAGGTGATATAAGTGTCGGATGACAAAGGTTGCCTATTTTATGGATTTTGAAAATAATGAAATTCGGCTACAAAACAGGCCTGATGATATACCACTTGAGCGTTCAAAATGCTCTTGGAATATTAGAATGATGAGAGTATCCAAATATGCTTTTAAAAGTTGTCTTAGAAACATAGTGAAAGATTTTTTGTTTAATTTTTTGTAGAAAAAAGCAAGGACAAATTCAAAAAACCGCAAGTCATATACTGAGACTCACACTTTTGGTCCCAAAAGAATTGCACAGCTTCGACACAAAATGGTATCTGGTAAACTAATTTAATTTTTTAATTCCTTAGCTATTTTGTTCGATAGTTAATTTTGATCTTATATGTTTAATGTAATATAATTTCCCTCTAATTTCTTTCTCTTTCAATCTCTTTTTAAAAAAAAAAAACACTGGATTCATGTGAAGCAGAGATTTTTGTGAAAAGTCGGGGTCGTACTGCAGGACACAAGTACAAGACTAATTTCGAAACAATGAAAAATAAAATTGTACTCCCTCCGTCCCGCCCATTTCTTTACACTTTCCTTTTTGGGGTGTCCCATCCAATTCTTTACATTTCAAAACTTACCAAAAATAGTCAATGGGTCCCACCACTTCTCCACTTTTCTTTCCTTTTCACACTACTTTTACTCCACTATCTTCTTTTTATACATTAAAAATCAATGGGTCCCACCACTTTACCCATTTTTCTTCCTCTTTTCCACTACTTTATACATATTCCTTAACCTCCATGCCCAACTCATTTGATAAGAAATGGGTGGGACGGAGGGAGTTATTTAGTTGTATAATCGCTTACATGTAATACTTAACCATCTGAGGTTTTTCTATTTTTCATTTACGCCTATATGTTCATGTCGTTAATTATTAGGAAAATATCAACAAAAAACTCAAATCTAGAGAGGCTCCTGATGAAGAACTTTTGGATAAAAATATGGTGCGACTTGGCTCGTAAGGAGATGTGTGAAGCCTTCAAAATCGCCAGCTACTAAACCATTGGATACGTTTGTGAAGGAGCTAACAACTAAAAAGAAGGAAGGCTTTCAGTTGAAGTTGAGGAAAAAGCAAAGAAGATCCAGGCAGAGGTCGATGAATAGGTAAACAGGAAAGTGCAACAGAATTTAGCATCGGCACTTAAAAAACATGGAAAAACGAATCTCAATATCACCATTAATGTTGCGGAGCTGTGTGCCAATGTTACCCGTGACAATAACGATGGTACACCCCTGACCAGAGGCATCATCGTCTAATTTGATCATAATATATCTATTTTAAGTAGATGATCATATTTGCTAATTGTGTGGTTATTTGAAGAATTGTACAATTATTGTTCTGGATTTGATGTTGGTTAAAATAGTTGGTGAATTGGATGATTAAGTAGTTGGATGTTGGATGTTTTTGTAGTTGGATGTTGGATGTTTGGTGTATGGATTTTAAGTATGATTTATTTTGAGATGTATTGTATATTTAGAGCATATATATCAAAAACAATAACTGGTAAAATGTTGCAGTAGCTAGCTGAAATGTTGCGAAAATTGTTATTTGAAAATGCTGCAATAGCTTGTTGAAATGTTATCGAATTAACTGGCCCCACATTGCCACGTGGCAGTCAGGTTCACAATGGGCCCCCGGGTGGGCCCTACTATTTTTAAAAAAAATCAATTACTCCTAGGTAATAAAATTTTATGAAGGGGTAGTAGAATAAAATATTAGCTTACATAGAATTTGCTAACATATATTTTATGTTGCTTTAGGGGAAATATATGTTGTCTTAGACACCCTAGGGCAACATCAAAAAAATTATCATAAAAAAGATGTTACCTTATCCCTATTATGGGGTTTTAGTAACATATTGGACCCGTGTTGCATCATAAATTTTATGTTGTAAAAGGCCTTTTATGGCATAGTGAAAACTGAATGCAAAACAATATCTTAATATTTTAAACTCATAATCTAGACTTGATATTAGAGAAAGTTTGTAAGTTGGATATCAATATACGCAATTTATCAATAAAACCCTCGTTATGAATAAAACCAAGTCGTTATCAATAAAACCCTCGCTTTCATTCTGACAACAAAATTAATAGTAAAACTTACTCTAAAGTCTTGTAACAGAATTACAGAGAAGGTGTGGGTTTATTATAGTAAAAAAAATAATCAAGAGAAGTACAACCAATAAATAGCATTAATGAATTTACCTAAGTACTTATCTCTAAGTGTTTTTCTTTCTCTCTTTGAATTTTTTGTTTATTTATTATAACAAGCACTTGGTCGGTAGCAGCAACGTGATTTCATGATCCAATCTTCTAGACAAATACAAAACATAATGTTGATAAGTTTTCTTAGATCCGAAGATAAATGACACAAAGTATAACCATGCTTGATATGTTTTAGATGTTCTACAGAGTGTGTCTAAGCAACTAATCATACTTTCAGAAAGATGGAGAAAGTGGACCAAGTGGAGTTCTTTTCCTACCTACACATGGCATCCGATACTCAGTAACAAATAAACAAAATGAAGATACGATACACAACACAATTATTTTTTTGATCGACAGATCAATTGCTTCGTGTGAAAGAAATCAACAATTGAATAAGTAATACAATACGAGGTTTAATCGAATTGAAAGGCCTGTGTTAGAGTTTTGTATCTACATCATTTTTAAAAAATAATGATTAAAACATCACATAATTACAACATACACATATGAGTACATGTTTGAAACATACAAAAAGATGGTATACACCGATATCAATGATTTTGAGCCATTAGTTTCATGTTCAAGAATGTTGTGTAAACACGCAAGAAAAAATTGTACTCGAGAAGAACAATACTGAGACTGATATGCAAAAACTATTTTTCTTTAGACATTATAACAAACACTTTGTGTCGTATACAATTAACACTCAGACTTGAGAATAAAAACATTATTTTTGAGTGAACCTATAGAGAAAAGTAGCATATGTGAAATATTAAGATCCAATGATCTGTATAATTACAAAAAACATAATATTGATTATCTACAACAAGATATTGATATAAGGAAGTTTGCATAAGGTGATTAATATTCAGAATTGATATATCAAAAGCAATATGTAATCATGATTTGTGGAGCAATAACCTGAGTGGAGTTCTCTTCGAACCTATTATCCACTTTCTATTAACCGATAAACAATTCCTGGCATCATACACGAAAAACTAGATAAACTCGCACCATATTGATATCTCGTTGATATAGCATAATTGTTCCATGTTAGTTGTTATACGTGTCAATTTAAAATTTAAAATCCATGAAAAAACAGAAACCGAAAAGGATAGGGCAGGCATCGAAGGAAGTCAACATTTAAATCTCATGTCCAACGAAATGAGCGATCTTGTAACCCATTTCATCGGTGAATCAAACCCAAAAAACTTTAGCAAACCATGTTTTCTGAAAGAAAATTCTGGATTGACCCGGCTATATTAATATTCATGTTCTGCACACTCATTTTCGTATAGGAGCGATCCGTTTTATGATGGATAATCCAGTTTAATGTGATATATATCATAAACATCCATAAAACCAAATATAATGATTAAAAAGAGTTACTTGTAGCAGGAATTAAGAATATATTGATATTAATATTGATATTGATTTCGACAATATTTAATGTCCCGAAAAGGTAGGCTCACCTTCTATTAAAAAAAAAGAATTTTCAACATGATAATGTAAAAGGCCATATTAAATCACCCTTTTAATTTGAGACGGCTTATATACTAAACATGATAAATGAAAAGGAATATTGCTCATGAATTATTCTACCTCATAGTCCAGGCACAATACACACACTTTTATATAACTAGGATGAATGAACATGAAAAATATTTGTTTTCCAACTTTAACCTAAAAATATTCGTTTGTGTAATAAATCAGAAACTAACATGAAATCAAAAATAAATCGAAAACTAAACTTAAAATCAAAACTTTTTCGGTGACTTAATTTTTTTTATAAATATTATTCATAAATTAACCATAAATCACTGGTATTTCTATTATTACACTCATTACAGCATCTCCAACAAATTAGTTATAAAATGTCCTAAGCTATAATTTTGAGGAATATGCAACATAGAATTTCTATTTTTTGAAAATAAAATTGTTTATCATATATTGAGGAAACCTCCTTAAGACACTAATGGGGATGCTCTTAATAAATCAAAATTACTCAAACATAAATTTTAAATTTATTTTTATTATTACATCCACTAATAAGTCAAATTACTCGAACAGACATTTTAAAATCCTAGCTTATCACATTAAATCACGTTAAGTCATAAGTCATAATTTTAAACGACTCTTAGTCACCAAGTGAAGAAATGACGATACATGGACTCAAAATTTGTACACAGTTTTATAAGACTCCTTTTCCCAAATGAATAATAATTCTTAAAGCAGAAAGTTGCTGCAAAATTTGTCTCCGTCACTAAACAAAAACAAAATTTGTCTACTACAGCCGTTCATGTATGTATCAGTTCTGTTATTAATACAAAAAGCTCCACAGGTTTAGCATAAAGCACAAGATGATTGGACAAGCAATTCATCTCCTAAGACTGGAGCAATTTCTTATAATCCTGGAATGTCCCGTCAAAAGGGGTCACCCTTCCTTCAGATACAGCCCACAGCTGATCAACGCTTCCAGAAATCAGATGTTCATCGTGACTTACCTGCAAGCAAATAAAGATGCAGGTGAAGACAAATCAAATTACAAAACCTCAGGTGCATAATTGTAGTATATTATTTCTAAAAAATATGGTAAAAATGCAATACCATCAGAACTCCCCCTTGGAACAGAACAAGACCCTGGATCAATGCTTCAACGGCATCCAAATCCTACATTTCAATAATATCAAGTCACCTCAGAGCCAGCAAACGGAACTATCAAAGTAGTGCAGCAATAGTACAAGGAATCCCAGATATCATTGAAGTGACTAGATATTTACAGCAATAGTACAAGGAATCCCAGATATCATCACTGGTATGACTTAAGAGGCAAAAGTAATCATGAGCTTATAAGCAGCTACTTATAATAGTAACAATTAAATTGCAGAGAATTATGTTAAAAAAGTATATACAAAGAGAATTATGGTTTAGCAGAGTACAGAAAATTGTATGTCGTGGTGATAGGTGGGTAGAGAGATTGAAAAATTCATCCATATGCATATAAAGTCACTTACATGCTTCTGACTTTGTGGGATAAGTAAAAGCAAAAGGCAACTAAAAAAACTATATTTATAATTGTATGTCAGAGTATATCATTGTAACAAAAAATCTGTTGTGAAGTCTTTCTTCAGTACTCTTGGTTAAAAATGTGAATGTTTGTTTTTCTTCATCAAGCAATCCTGTTGCATATAGTAATATTATATGAGTGGTCTCCATAACATAAAAGTGTATAACCAGATCAGAGGTTTTTCCCTTGCTCTATGGTTCATAACTATACGATCTTAGTGATTCCGACGTTACAAGTATACCAAATATAAAGCTATTATATCAACTTCACCTTTTTTGATTGCATATAATGTAGCACAAGAACTTACAAGATGATTTGACGGTTCATCAAGCAATATAATATGAGGTTTTTTGAAGGTTATCTTAGCAAATGCAACCCTGCTCTTCTGACCACCTGTGACGGACCAGATTAGAAACCTCAGCATTAATAAACGGTAAGCAGTGGTGCAAAATACACTGTGGTTCATCAACTGAGCAATAATTATATGGCCGCTCATGTCCCCAAGTGCAGGTTGTAGAGAAAGATCATATCTTATTTCTGAAATGATCGAAACTGACTGATCTTTATAATGTAGAGTACCTGATAAGGTATACATAGGCTGAAGGGCAAGATTTCCAGTTACTCCAAAGGAACCCAAATGACCTCGAAGCTTTTGTTCAGGTACTCCCTGCAGTAAGGAAAAGAAAATCATCAATAAACATTGCAAAAGAATAGACTGCTTGTGTATTATATCATAAGTGATAATGAAACAAGTCCAACTCCATGTGTATTATCATTTATTGTATCGGGCGATGGTACACCATAATCATGGTTATTATCCGGGCTATGTTACACCATAATCATGGTTATTAGCCGAGCTTCGATGAACTCGGCGGCCGAGTAGCTTCAGATCGGCTATTCATCTTCATGATAACAATGCAACAAAGTGTTCACAGCTGAATCTGATGCGCCAATAGAGGCAGAGGGGCAGTTCTAACACAGGATGGGAGGCCATTAGCTTATTACGGCAAGGCCTTGGGTGAAGGTGCAGTCTATTTCTATTTTCTACCTATGAAAAAAAATTAATGGCTCTGGTTACAGCTCTTAAGAAGTGGACTCCTTACCGAATGGACAAACATTTCTTTTATCGAAAGGGGAAACTCAATTGACAAGTCCCTGAACTATTCCTGTTTTATTGTCCAAGTCCCTGAACAAAAGATTCCGCATTTCGGGTCCTTAACATTTCAAAAAATTTGGTTAAGTCGCTACAGTTAAAAAGATCCTGGCCGTTGGAACTTGGAATCTTTAGACACTGTTTTTTTACACCTCGTCAGCTGATTTATACACCTTATCAATTGATATTCCATTATCTAAATTGATAACTGGGCACTCAAATTCCTTTCTGAGCAGAAAATCAACTTCTTGCTGCAGTAGAAATGGATCAGCAAGTTATGGGCTACAGCTACACTATCTTGCATAGGAAAGGCAAAGAAAACACAATGGCTGATGCACTTTCAAGGATGCATGAACCAACAGAGGAATTGGCAGCTGCTACTAGGAAATCCAACAGTATCCATGAAGACATGGATCAACTGAAGGAGAAAGGGATGTCAGGAGAGCCATAATAATGGTATTAGTAGTTGGGATAATATTAGTAGCTATAGTATATGCTTATAGTATATGTTAGTAAGTCGGGGGTATTAAAGTCTTTTACCAGAAGTAGAGTTAACCAAGGTCTATAAACAGTCTAGTTGTATTTTGAGAGTTGCTGAATTTGAATACAGGAAATGGAATACATTTCCACCAAATGTCTCTTTAATTCACTGCTCTTTCTCTCGCTATAACAGAATTTCTCTCTCTCTCTGGGGTTTCTATCTCTCTCTCTGCAAATCTACCTTTCTCCATCTGAATTCCGTTTGTTCTTAGCTTAAAAACATCATTTCTTGTTTCACTAAGCATCTCTCAATTACACACAAAAACTTCATAAAAATAGAAAATTCAAGTCAGGAATTCAATGATTCCTGACAAAACTAAAACCATAAGAAGGTAAAATTTAATGTTTTGCTGGTAAAGACTCACCGGGAAGCTACGCATCAGATAAAGAAGGGGATTTGAGGACAAATCAAGCCCATCAACATGATGTTGACTAAATACAGCAATGCGAACCTGTAGAAAGATGTAGTCTCAAACAAATTAAACCACAGTACCCCATTATAGAAATTAGTTGGAAGGAGCTGTTAATTACATTTACACAATCTGTTTCTCAAAAATAAAAAACAACTACATGCATCTACGAACTAGGAAGCAAACATTATAAGACGGCCAAAATACCATGCCTAGTTTCCAAGAGCAGATGTATGATGCCAAAAAAAGTCTTTGAGGTGTAAAAATAATATGATCTTTCCAAATTTACTATTAAGCAGTAATATTCAATAGATACCTTGGCTGATCGAAAAACTGTCCCAGAGCTTGGTTGAAGATCCCCTGAGATAAGCTTAAGTATGGTTGACTTACCGATCCCATTTGGACCTACCACTGCAAAGAAAAAATGTACACCTAGCTTCAGGAAAACATCTGACACCAACTATCCTATACCTGGAACTAACAAAAAGTTACAACCGTTATTTATCAAACAGCTCATTTATTCCACTCCAATATATGATGCTGGTCAACAACGAATTGTTGGTCTTTACTAAAACAATCAACTGAGGACATGTTGCCCTCTGTTGTATGTTACAGAACTGATTAATGGAAAAGGCTGAAGAGTCAACTAACGGCTAGTTTTTTGCTTTCAACTCAAACTTAACGTACTTATATATGGTCACTGTCTCGAGTTTTTCGGGTTTTTTGCGACCAATTTATTTTTCAACTCTTTTAAACAATCAACGTAGCCAGTTTCTTCAATTCAAGTGTATCAAATCAATGCCAAGTATCCCGTATATGATAATTCGATTGTTCTTTAGTACATCTAAATTACTTGAGAATAAAGGGGCTAAGCTTTTTAAAAATGGTCGCTTGATTTCTCTTTTTCCTGTATATGTAGTATATATGTCAGGTTTGTGTATATGTATATGTATATGCAGGTCAAATGGAAAGAAACTAATACTATAAAGGAGAATTGAAAGCTTTGTGGGGCCGCTGATGAACCGCGAGGTGGGCCTGGGTGGGGCCTAGCGTGGGCTCTTGGCCTGAGCCTCTATAAGGGGTGGGTGATGTCATATTGGGGGCTTCTCTTGGTTTCTATTTGGTTTCAATTTAAGCGATTTCTATTTGATCACTTGTATGTATGTATGTATACACACACATATATATATGTATAGGTACCTGATCAAATAAAACTTTTTTAAGTTACAAACTTGCAAAGTTTTGCCTACGTGTTAACAAATACTTACATAGAGTATCCATGCTGAGAATAATTGAAAAACCATCAACGTTTCAATCAAAACACCTAAATAAATTTTCTGCATAATGTGTGTTCAAAACACTTATGACTGATGTCCAACATCGTTGTTGAACAATATTAATTATCGTGTTGATAATTATATTATGTTTGATCTATTATTCTGGGGTTATCCTAAATAGGGATTAGGGTATGAAATTAAAAAATATTGATTATATGATACATTTACTTTGTCTTATCATTGTTGTCTTGTTCAACACAAGAAGATGTTGAACTCAAGTTATATATGTGTTCAACATTTGCTATACCTATACATAGAAAATGTCTTAAATATGTTTTTTTTAATTTAATAGTATCCGTTACTCAGTTATCTACAAAAACAACAATTGAAATAAATGCTAAAAACGTTTGTAAGTTTTATATATAGGCCATTGTTCTATTGAAAACCATCTTATATAGAGTCCCGTAAAGAACCATTTGATTCTACAAAGATATTTCATTAATAATTTTAAAATTAATCATACTTAGGCATAAAATTTGATTCTAATGTAGAATACTAATCATACATAACATGCACAAACAATTTAACACTTACAATTTAAGTAAAAATGTTGATTGTTAAATTTGGTTCTGCCGTAGAATCATTCTGGACAAATAATATGATTCTACAGTAGAACCAGTTGAGATATTATCATTAGTTTTTAACAATATTTTTGGAAGAAAATGATGAAACTTTATTTTTTTGATTTACTAATTAAATATTTGATGAATAATGCAATTGTACATGTGTTTTGCGTGTATATAGAGCTGTTCTCTGTTGGATTCTATATAAGGTTTTCCTCTATGGAGTGCTACTATATATATATGGTCCTCAATTACAAACCACTAAAATAAAATTAAATACAAACCAATGCAATTAAGGAGAATGGGAAGCGTTGTGGGGTCTGGGCATGGACCCTGAGTTGGAACTAATGTGGCTTAGTGGGACCAAAGTTAGGCTAATTTTGGGCTCTTGGGCCATCTGAAGCCATTCAA
The DNA here is from genome assembly GCF_001625215.2 of Daucus carota subsp. sativus. Lineage (NCBI taxonomy): Eukaryota > Viridiplantae > Streptophyta > Magnoliopsida > Apiales > Apiaceae > Daucus > Daucus carota. The sequence goes on from NC_030389.2 coordinate 16,560,172, forward strand.
GGCCTGTCCGGAGCCTTGATGAGGCTCTAGTAGGCCCATGATGTATTCAGTAGGGGTGGGGTCGGGCCCTAGGTGGATGATGTCATATAGTGGACGGGTGATGCCATATAGTGGATGGATGATGTCATATACGTACACACACATTTAAAGTTCAAAGTAAAACAAAATTTCCATCAGTTTCTTAGTATGCATAACCAAGCTCCATTTAAAGTTCAACTTAAGATAAAATAGCAGAGGCAGAAAATAAAGCTTACTTGCTACACGACTATCAAGATCTATTCCGAAATTCAAATTCTTAAAAAGTATCGGACCCCCGGGATAACCAAAGGAAGCATCACTGCAATCGAAGGGCATAATGCGATCAGTTTTCAAGTATAAAATTATAAACACCAACAGTGTTTCCCAGGTGTAGTAAGATACAATATGAATATGAAGATGACATTTAATACAGTACATGGGAGCACAACAATCTACGTAACTAACATCGTAGGTACCATGTTTAAAGCCAAACCTGAAACTTATTATAGGTGCTCCTGGTCTATCATCAGGAGTAGGAAATTCAAACTTGTAGCTGCATATCAAGGAGATGAAGACATTTTATGCAAAAAATGTTCAATGTTAATGCTTGAAACTTTAAGTAATGCACAAAAATAAGGAAGAAATCCATACTCAGGGTCATTAACAACTTCATCCACATGACCTAAGCGATCCAGAGCCTAACAAGATCACATAATAAATATATAAATAAACAAATACAATCAACAACATCACCTCTAGACCGACGAATAGAAAGCATATTTAGGAGAAAAAGGAAATTAAATTATTTAAGCATCCATTATACTACAATGTTATAAACAGAATAAATTTAGGAGTGTTTGAACTTCACAATAAATTTTGGATTATTTAAAATTCACAAGGCCTGCAAAAAATGGGCAAAGCAACCAAAAAGGATAGTTCAACCATAGAAGATATGGAAAGCATATGTAGTCATGGTGATACGCACCTTAATTCTTGACTGAACCAGAGATGCACGCTTTGCATTATAGCGGAACTTGTCAATAAATGCCTGAAACATTTGAGGACAGCAACTTAGAGTTTTGCACAAAAGAAACATATATTTACAAGATTTTAACTATGCCATACAATGACTGCTACATTCATAAGATAATATCACTGCAAAAGGACCATATTGTCCCCATCAAAATCTCCTTTATTATAAGCTCACATAATTACAGCTAAAAAATTCCTTTAGTACACACACAGAGTGTCAAAAATCCTGACCACAAATATTCGATCACAACTTAAAATGGACTCCTAGCAAATTATAATGAAGTTGTTGCATCATAATTAACAGAGCATCTTTCCTCCTTCATTGCACCAAGAGCAAAGATTGTATTACAAACAATCAGCATAATTTAAAGATAAAAAGCTAAATTTAGAAAATAAAAAGGTATAGTTGACTGCTTTATGATCAACATATAAAATAGTATATGCTACTGAAGAAAACCTGCATATGTTCCCTAGAACGTTCATTTGACTCAAATGCTTTCTGTTGATTCTTCATATGCTCTGCTCTAGTCCTCTCAAATGTATCATAATCTCCTTTATAGGCAGTCATTTTCTGCCCTTGCAGATAGAGGATATCTGTGACCACCTAACAGGATATTTAGAGAGAGTATAATTACTAGAGGGACATTACACAAAGATAAGAAAAATTTTAACAAGAATGTAGGAGAGAGAAAAGTGGTACCGTATTTAGGAATTCTCTCGCATGAGAAACGACAATAAAAGTTTTTGGCCATTTCACAAGGTACGTCTCCAGCCACAAAACTGCGTGAAGATCAAGATGATTCTGCCATGCAAATTAATGAATTCGCGAATTCAGATTCAACATATCTACTTTTCACTTCACTGTTCTTTATCCTTAATGAAGCATAAATAATATTAATAATATATACCGTAGGTTCATCAAGTAATAAGAGATCAGGCTCAATAAACAGAGCACGAGCAAGAGCTATTCGCATTCTCCATCCTCCAGAAAAAGTTCGGGTGGCCCTCTTCTGCATATCTGAAGTGAAACTAAGACCCTGAAACGTTTATAGTCATTAGATGTAATAATATATTGTTATAAAACTAAAGTGATAGCAACAGATAACTAACCGCAAGAATGGAAGCTGCCCGTGACTCAGCAGAATACGCATCAATAAACTCAAGCCTCTTGTATATCCGTTCAAGCTTTTGTGCAATGTTATTGTTCTCTATTTCCACATTGGAGTCCCCTTTGTTACTTCCCGTAGGTCCATTTAGCTCCAGTTCTCTCTTCATAGAAATTATATAATGGTGTCAGGAAATTCCATATATATATTATTACATAGGTACCAAATTTGTAAGCAAAAAACATTATATATAACCAGAGGTAAACAGAAACTAAAACTATTACTCCCTCCGTCCCCCTCAATTGTTTTACATTGGGGGACGGGGGCTCGGCACGCATTCTAATGCACTAATAAAATATAGTTTGACAAATTATTTTGAATTTTTTTCTTCTGAATAAATATTTACTATCTAAATTTTTATACCAAAAAGAAAAGTTATGAAACTATCTTCTATATGAGCCTTAAAATACATGTCGAGCAATGCAAAAAAAAAATGTAAAGAAATGAGAGGGACAGAGGGAGTATATTATTTATATCAACCTGTAATGTGAGTAAATTAGCTTCTTCTTCTAGAAGTTGGGTCCTCTCAACATCAGCATTAAGGACACATTGCAAAGCTGATGTATCATCACCAACAACTTCTTGCTCTACATGTAATATTTGACAGTTCTTTGGAATACCATCAATGGCATGCATAGCCATGTACCTGAGGAATGTTGTTTTTCCTGTACCATTTCTTCCAACAAGACCTGCATACAATTCAATTTACTTAAACACTGAAGCATTCGTACAGCAAGAAAACTAATCGGTAAGAAAATAGCATTACATGTCCCTAATGTATTCTCATGCAAATATAGGTATATATGTGTAATTATGTGCAGTAGAGGAGTATTTTATTACTGTGGACTGGAAGTGTACCAGAATCAGTTACCACCATTTAGCAAGGACAACTCACTTTAAATGCAAGACATAGATTTAGCCAAATAGCTCCATAAGTAAGAGCTTTAAACCCAGAAAAGACGTTTTTAGTATATTTTAAACGTGCTTAAAAGAGAAATGGCAGATACTGGTGGCAATTTGTCTCACCATAATGTCGCCCAAATGAGAGTGTGACAGTGCCGTCAACTATGAGATCACGACCACCAACAGATACATTAAAGTTTTCCATACGGATATCCCTGACAACTGGTCCCTCAACAGTATTGTCGTGATTGACGGATACAACAGGCATTCCAGCTTTGGCTGCTTCCATTTCAGCTAAATGAATTTGGTATTGCATCTGTAAAAATGTTATAATTATTTATGTAGATGAGAAGAATTGTATTATGAATACACTTGGTCAAGGATACAGTACTTGGTAGGTCTAGAGCACGAGCACATTGTGATTTAATGGTTCAGTTGCAGTGTATCATCACATATCTAGATTAAATATTCCATTTCTATTACCTCTCTTTGTCGTTCGTCTTTTCTCTTCCTCCTTTCGAGCTTTAATTTGTCACGCTCTGATAGTAGAGGACCATCTAACACCTCAGGCTTCTTCTTTGGTGCCTGCTCCTCATCCATCCCATCATACATTCTCATTGGCGCAGCAAGGCTTCTCACTGCAGGGGCAGCTTTAACCAATCCATGCCTTTGGAATTTGTCGCAAAGTTTAGTGCAAACCTATTATAAATTCCTAATAAACCATCAATCCGCAAAAAGAGGCCTACTGTCCCACTTCATTGTTACATATTTACATAAAGTATATGCTAGTGCTCCACTATTAAACTTGGCCCTCGAGAAAAGTGGAGACATTTGTTCAGTTTATAAGCATAAGTACTACTACAGTTGCACCAAAAATAATGATCTTTTCGGTGGCCTATAGTAAATCACCCAAGTTGTCTACAGCTTAAGTGCTACTAGACACGTAAATCATTTGTATAATATCTACACCAGCAGATTACACAACATAATAGATAGCTGTAATGAGCCCGCAATTTAACAAAACAGTCAATTAGACTGTGAGTGGACGTAATTGATGAATTATACACATATATAACCACGAGATAAAACACTATACAAGCTACCAAGTGAATTGGAAACAAGTAAAACCCTAAAATTTACAATAAATAGAAGATAAAAAAGACATACAGAACGGCATTCGATGTGATCATAAACGCATCCCGAATCAACAAGAAGCTCGCCCAAAGCATCGAAAGCACCTTCGCCTTGATCGCCGAAATCAAAATCTTCGTCGGCGAGAACATTAACAATGTAATCCACAATTGGCTGGTCAACTTCCAGCAGCCGTCGACCTAGAACTTCGTGCACCACTGAGCTCGCCACTTCCGTCATCTCGATTTTTGATTCAAATGAGCAGCAGCAGGGGATGGAGGCTGTAGAAGCTTCCGTTTAGGGTAATAACGTTCCTAGCATGTCCAAGTGTACTATAGATATAGTCATATAAATATATTTTCTTGAAAAATAGTTTCTCAAGTTAATATTTTATTTATAAAATTTATTTAAGAAAATATTATTTGTTGCATATCTATACTATAATGTACTATTTTTTTTTATAAAAAGGAATCAATTCATTAATTAAAAGTCATACGGCATCTACAAATATAATCAAAATTGGACAGACACTGAAAAATATCGTTGTTGAACCCTTCTTCATAGAGAGGCAACTGAGCGATTTGAAGATGATGAATATATACACTTGTTTCATTGTTTCCATCTGATTGGTTTTCACCTGAATGTTCTGAACAATCAACCATAAATGTGATTCCATAATAACCTTCAAGGCTGAATCAAACCCATAAAAATCATGTCGATCTATAACCTCGGTCATGAAGAATATCAAAACACACCAAAACAAAACAAATCAACTCTCACAAGAAGGAGAAACTAACAAAACCCAAATAAATTGGGAACTTATTGAATGGAAAATAAGATTGCAAAACAGGAAAATAGAAAAAAGGAATTGGGGCTTTCCACCGGTGAAAACCGATGGAAGCCCCCTCAAAAATCTTTAATGGAGGCTAGGGTTTAGAAAGGGAGAGGGGGAGTTTTTTTTATTAAATTTTGGCTCTGTATTTCAATAATGTTATACTATACTGTACTATTAAAGTCGAAACATTAAAAATTTGATCAGTCGGTACGCGGGCTTTTATAATTAGAGGCTTCAAACAAAATTAGTGGGTTTCAAACAAAATATAAACAAATCAAAATATAAAACAAATAGACGATGAAAACATAAAACTAATATAAAACCTATTAGACTATATCAAAACTATAGTCAAACCTTAAAAATACTATACTATTAAAGTGAAACATTAAAAATTTGATCGGTCGGTACGCGGGGTCTTATACGGACTTTTATAATTAGCGGGTTTCAAACAAAATTAGTGGGCTTCAAATACGGGCCTATCGATATACCAATTATTCTTTTTAACTAAAATATGTTATCTTTTTTTATATTTTTTAACTAAAAAAACTCCATTATTTAAAATAACATCGAAAAACATAGTACACATTATCTTTCTTATATTTTCTAACTAAAAAAAGGATCTTCTACAATTAACACGGGCTACATATATCATAATTTTATTCTCACAATAATATTAGTGTACAATTATATACTTATATATATATATATATATATATATATATATATATAATAAGCGTAAGGGAGATAATGTGGTCGCATGGTTGTATGGTCCAAAATCTTATCATTCGCGGGATCGTATATTGAATAAATAAACACCGTTAGATTAGAATAAAATTAACTTCTATTCTATAAGGCAACTGATATCTACTTGCATGTTTATAATTTCTATTCTGAATCCAAAACAAATTCTGTCTTTCACGTGTTTATGATTTGTTTTAATCCAAAATAAATATTTCCTACCAGTTTTATTTGTAGAATCATATAAATCGAGCCGTTACAAAATTATTTTTATCTAATATATTTTAAATTTAATAAGTCGGATTTATGTGAGGAATGAATACAAAAGCTTTTTCTTAATCCAAAACAAATTCTGCCTTCTTATTGCATGTTTATGATTCCTTTTCTCAACTCAAAACAAATAAATTATGTTTATCAATTTTAGTCTAGAACCATATAAATTTTTAGAAAAATATTTACATCACATTATAATAATTCTGATATAAAATACATTTATATATATATATATATATATATATATATATATATATATATATATATATATATATGCCAAGGATCAAATAGAAACCAATTTTAAAATAAAAACTTAGAACTAATCTTGACCATCTATCTAATATAATTTACTTTCAATCATAGCCATTCAAATAATAAAATATGTAAAATATAAAAAACAAAGATTTTGATTAATTGAATATCATAACTGATTTCCGTTTCTCTCTCTTCGCTCCATGATTTCAGCTCCTAGCAGCTTTCTCTCTCTAAACTGTAGTTCAGCGACGCCATTGTCTTCAATTACTGTCTTCTCTGTACTCGAGCTTCGATATCTCTCTGTCTCTATTGCTCTGTGTCTCTAACTCGAGCTTCGACTCTCTAACGTTTGATTGAAGCTCTCTGTCTCTGTTATTCTGGAGCTCTCTCTCTTTGTTGCTTTGTGTCTATAATCAGGGCCGGCTCTTCCATAAAGCAAACTAAGCGGTTGCTTAGGGCCCCCAACCAAAAAAGGGCCTCAAAATTTTTAAAAACTCTTTTACATATATATGTGTACACAAGTATTAGTATTTGTTTTTAAAAAAAAACTTATTGAAAACAAAATTTTACTAAACAATTTTATTTTTCTTAATATATTTAGTTAATATAAAAAATTGAGGTATTAATTTAAAATGAGAATAATTAATTTATTGATCATCTTTTTGAAAGATTTTTGAAATAGAAATTATTTTATTATTTTACTATAAATAATATTTGTTATATATATATTTATTTGTTCAAAAATTAAAATATATATCACGAATAATTGCGATGAAAATTATTATTACATTTATTAATATATATCAGGTATAAAATGTATGGAATCAAATATAAAAAAGTATAGTAACAAACCTAAAAGAAGTTGAAAGACAAGTATGTGTCATAATAACTTGTCTAGGTAATTGTAATATCAAATTCATTGAAATAAATATTCCCTTGGCAAAAAAAAATATTAAGTATCGATAACGTTTTTCTTGTCTTTTTCACTCCTCTTTGTCCAAGTTAATTTTTACTTTGTATTTTGTAAGGATATTTTTTATGAATATATTTATATTATATTAAAAAAATATATATATATGTATGGAAGGGCCTCATTTTTAGGTTTTGCTTAGGGCCCCAAAATTGGTTGAGCCGGCCCTGTCTATAATTCGAGCTCGAGAAAGTGTGGTTGAAGTAGATTCGAATTGCTGAAGATGATTATATCAGACTTAACGAAGATTAGTGATAATCAAGGTAAAGTTTGTTGTTCACTGTTTTTGTTTTTGATATAATTTGATGATTATATCAGATTACAGTGTTTTCATGCTCATATTGCTTTTGTAGTTTAGGCATGCTCATATTACAGTGTTTTTGTTCACTGCTTTTCTATTTAGTGATATGTCTAATATAATTTAGTTGTATTCGAATTGTGTATATTTTAGTGCTTGTGTTTTAGTTAGAGTTTAGACATGTAGTTGCTGGATTGATGATTGTTAGTTATACTAATTGTGTTTATATATGATTTTTAGTCATATAGCTAATATAATTTAGTTGTATTGGAATTGTATGTTTTTTAGTGTATGTGTTTTGGATAGATTTTAGATATGTAGTTGCTGTATTGTTGATTTTCAATGTATGATTGCAAGTTTTTGATCACTGAGTTAGTGTGTAGGTGCTGCAGCATATTAGTAGTGTTAGTATTCCTGTTTCTTCAACCGAAAGCGAAAAATCAGTGACGAATTGCATTGTCTCTCCTGGTGGTATGAAGTATTTTATGCCTAGTTCTGTTGATGGAAGTCAAGTACCGTTTCAAAATCAGTCATTTGATAGCTTAGATAAGGCGTACAACTTTTACAGAGAGTATGGGAGGCTAGGGGGTTTTGATGTACGAAAAACAACGGAGAAGAGAGATGCTGATGGTACCATAATTTTGAAACATTTTGTGTGTAGTAAGGAAGGTTTTGTTGATGGAAGTCATTCTGAAGGAATTAGGCAAAGACGTACTGTGTCACGGAGGTGTGGATGTAAAGCAAAAGTGGTCATGAAAATTAGGAGCCAGAACAGATATTATATTTTCAATTTTGTTGAACTTCACAACCATCCGCTTGCTAGTGAAAGTGGTAGACAGTTTCTGAGGTCTAGTAGAGAGATGACAGTTAGTTTGCGAAATTTTGTTTTTGATGCTGCGAAGGTAAATATCGGCTGCAGCAAGGCATTTAGCTTGGTCAAAGAGATGACAGGTGGATATAGTAATGTTGGGGCAACATTACGTGATTTCAGGAATTTTAATAGGGATTTAAAAGAATTTGTCGGTGAAAGGGATGGACAGATGCTGATTGACAAGTTTAAAGTATTACAGGAGACATCAAAATCATTTTATTTTGCTTATGAACTTGATGGTGACGGGCATTTGACTATGCTTTTCTGGGCTGATCCAACTAGTAGGAGGAACTTTGAAATATACGGCGATGCTGTGTCATTTGATGCCACTTTTGATACTAACAAGTAAGTTATTTTACATTTCAAATTGTTGTCTTTTAGTAATAGTATTATTAGTTTTCTTTTTATGTAATGTTGTTAGAATGTCGATAATGGTTTATATTATACTACAATACCTTGTCTGGAACTATGAAGTAAAGTACGTATATTTGTAATTTTTTTAATTAATCTTTTTAACAAGGCTCAAGGTGCAGTAGACAATGGTATACTGGAGTTATATTTGCAGTACCTTAGTGATAATCTCAGTATATTTTAGTGATACCCTAAATATATTTTAGTGATGTCTGCAGTGTATTTTAGTGGTATATGTTAGTTTATGTGGTTTTTAATCTGTTTTATCTATGTTCAGGTATAATATGATTTTTGCGCCTTTCACTGGTGTTGACAAACATGATAGATGTGTCACATTTGCTGCTTGTTTGTTATCAAAAGAAGATGTTGCTCATTATAATTGGGCCTTTAAACATTTTGTCAAGGCCATGGGACGCAATCCAGTGGTGTTTATAACTGATCAGTGCCCTGCAATGAAGGTATCTGTGCCGGCTTCATTTTGTGGTGATAATGATTTGGTTGCTAGCAAGCATCGCCTATGTATGTGGCATATAATGCAGAAATTCCCTATTAAGGTAGTTTTTTAGTTGTTTTTTAGAAATTTGGTTCCTAGCATCTGAAATTTACTGTCATATATTTATGTAATTTTCCATAATATTGCAGCTTGAGAATCGTTTGTGTAAGGAAACAGACTTTATGGAGAAAATGAAAACTTACATATGGTCATCGAATTTGGAAATTGATGAGTTTGAAAGTGGATGGAAAGCGGTTATATGAGAGTTTAAGTTGGAAGATAACAAATGGTTATCAGATATGTATGACATAAGAAAGTCGTGGATTCCTGCCTATTTCAGGGACAGTCCTATGTTTGGCTTGATGAGGACAACTTCAAGGTCCGAAGTGAAAATTTTTTCTTTTCACAGTTTCACAAGCAAGGTGATACTTTATGTGAGTTTTGGATACGTTTTGAGAGTGCAATGCATAGGCAGCGGAATGAAACAGAACGTTTAGACCATGAGTCTAACTCAAGCAAACCAAACATTTTATCAAGATGGTTCATTGAAGATGATGCAGCTGAGCTATTTACACGTTCAATTTTTTACAAAGTTCAAGAAGAAATTTTGGCATCTTGCTTGGATATGCAAATCAAGAGAATGAGTGAAGAAGTTGATGGGGTAACTCATTTTGAAATAAAGGATGTCAAAGTTAAAGATAAACTTTTTAAGGTATGTGTTTTCCCCTTTATAGTAGTATTTTATATATTCTAATTTTGATTTATATTTTTTTTACAGTAGTAATTGTTATTGTGGAACAGAAAGTAAATATAAAATATTTGAAAATATGCATAATATAATTTTAGTAATGCATTATTAAAATATTTTGCATTCTGATAAATTGTAGTGGCATTAGTAGTTGTTTTGTATTGCAAGTAGTCATTAGTAGTGATCTGGATTGGAAGTAAATGTACTGGACCACCTGCCGAACTTTGGTTTTTATGTAATTTTATTTTTGAAGCATATCTCATATTGGTAATGGTTCAAAATGGTGATTTGAATGGTGATTTATGATTCATTTTGCAGGCAACTGTTAGCAAATCACATGCCGTATGTTCATGCAAACAATTTGTTATGTGTGGAATTGTTTGTAGGCATGCTTTCTGTGGCTTAAAGCAGATTGGTGTCACAAAATTTCCAAGGAGTCTCGTGCTTAATCGTTGGATGAAAGTTGCAGAAAGTGGCACTTCATTGGAATCTAATGTTGTGTGTTCGGATTATTTTAAAATGGAGCAAGTGTCGTTGAAGTTGACAAACTTATGGTTTGATTTTCGTCAGATTCTTAGCAAAGCTGGAGTTGAAATGGATAAGCTTGACTATGTTCACAAAATCATTAAGCAGATAAGTAGTGATTTTGAAAAGTATGATGGAGATTCTGTTGATTTTACTAAAAAGGATCATATGGCAGCTATGGTAGGTGAACAGCCGGTTGAAGAGGTTACCATTCTTGCACCAACTGTTTCCAGGATCAAGGGAAATTATTTCAAGCGTCTTGTGAGTGATAGAGAGAAAGCAATGACAAAAGCAAATAAAAGAGTTCGAAGATGTAAAGAATGTTCGGCAACCACTCATGATTCGAGAACTTGTCCGAAGAAAAAGAAGGATGGAGGAGCTGTAGTTTCGAATATGTTGTGAATATGATTTTAATTTTCAATTTTAAAAGACCTTGTGCACTTGTCTTTATAAAGTGTTAAGTACATTTTGATTTTATGTTTTCTGAGTACATTTTGATTGTTTATAAATTGTCTTTATAAAGCATATTAGTACTGATACATTTTCAGTTTATATTGAATATATAAACTGAACTTGTCAAGTTTTGGAGTGAAAATGAGTTGGTTTTTAGTGATATAGGTAATGTAATTTAGTGGTGTTATCAGTGTAATTTAGTAGTATACATCCCAAGTTTTAGTGATATGTGTGGTTTTTTAGTGATATCCTGCTTTACTGTGTAACGAAAACAATGAAAAATCATAAAACTAAAATGAAACAATAACAAAAGTAAAAAAGCCAAATATTTACCATTGCATTTTGAGAAGTTAACACTAAAATAACCATATCCATACAAAAACAATCCAGTAAATCAATTTTTAGTCTCAACATAATTCAGCCATCTAATAATTCTTGTAAATCAGTTTCTAATATTCTCAAACAGTGCACTTAAACAATGACTAAATCTAAGAAGGAGTTGGTCCTTCTTGAGAAGACCGTTCTACTTCGTGGAAAGAACTTATTAAGTTCACGGCGAATTTCACTCTCTTGCCAGATTTTTTTGCTGGAAACTTCTCTGCAACTTTTCCAGCCAGGACGACATTGATGATATTATGCTTTTCTGCTGTGTTGTACAAGGCTACAGCTTCTGTGGTGATAGGCTCTTTGAGTTCATTCAGGTGTGAAGATAGGATTGTTGTGTTGTACTTGAACCTCAGCCTAGTTATTTGTTTATCCTGTGTTGGCTGCAATATGATAATTTGTTTATTAGTGTTTGTTATCACATAAATTTTTAAGCCTAATAAACAGAGCAATTTGAAAAGAAATTAAGGACATGCTGCATACACATTTGAATTACAAAGCTATATACACTTTAATCAATTTCACTAAAACATATTAACTATATCACTAAAACATATTAACTATATCACTAAACTATATTAAGTATATCACTAAAGTATGTCAACTATATCACTAAAATGTAAAGCAGTATATAAGTATGTAAAATATGAAACTAATCTTACCCCTTCTTCTGTTAAGTCAGTGTTCCAGTTTTTGATATCTCCTTTGAAGGTTTCCATATGGCGCATGAGGAAGATACCACAATCTGTGTAATTGTCAGTAGTCTGCCATGGCATTCTCACAAAACGAGGCTTCATTTTCCGCACTCTTGATCCCAAATTTGGATTTTCATTCCTACTTATATAATTGCAAAAGTGAGAATGCTGTAAAAGAGAAGTAAAATATTAGTATAGTGGACTTAAAACAGTGCATGTTTATATACATAATAGTGGAATGAAGGATAAAAAAATATATTACCAAAACCTCCAAAACTCTGCTATAGTACATCTTAGGCTGTGCTTCACGTTTAATATTGTCAATTACAAAGTATCCCATGGTTTTGATACCATAGCATACCAAATAATAATGCTCATATTTATTAATAGGAAAGCACACCTGTAATCATATTAAGAGATATTTTAGTTCAACATATTTGAGAAATGTTGAGATCTATGTCAAAATTAGTTAAGAAATGACATTTACCATTTCCACGTCTTCCACTTTTTTGATGGAAAAAGTTTGAAGAATCTTGTCCATCCCACTGGCAAACGAATCATAAGTTTCAGTGACTTTCTTTTCTGGATCTATGCTGAAAATCTGGTTGATATAAATATATTAAATTCTAGTGTATGTAGTTATGAAATAACTGAAAGAAATTAATTAGAATATATATACGAAGGCAGTATATATTACCAAATCTCCTATTGTGCAGAAAAGTCTTAGTGGTGACCCATCTGCCTTGTACTTTTCACTGTCATTTAGGATTGTTGCCCATGTATCAATCACAGAGTAGTATACACTTGTTTTTGGTTTCAGCGTCAACAAGTGTTCCTTGATACATCTCACATCCTCCCATCTAAACAAATCATCCCTGTAATTATATATATTAATTAGTATTAGGCAGATAAAGAAATGTATATAACAGAAAGGGCAAAATACTTACAATAGCTCGCCCTTTTTCTTTAGCAAGAAGACCCAATATCCAAAGTCTTCATTGTTCATTCTTTCCTTGATATCAATCACCCTGTTGACATAAGGTGATTTTTGATATGGACCAACTTTCTTTGTCCGCTTGCTTTTTTCTCTCTCTTGTGGTTCTGGCTGTGGCGTGACCAAATTTTGATTACTTTCTTTTTCTATGTCATCCAGTCCAAGGGAAAAAGGAGGGACATATCTGTCATCATCTTTCTGTTGCTCAGCAAGGATCTCAATGTCGGTTCTGTCCATCTCTTCAACAACTTCTAGGCTGGCGACTATTTCAGGTGATAATTCATCACCCAAATCATCACCAGTTTCCTGGTTAGGAATGAGATATTCTTTCAGCATTTCACTGATAATAGCAAAGTTTTTATTATCGGGAAACTTTTCCCTTGCTTTCACTAAATCTTCATCAAATTTGGACTTTATGTCCACAAGTTCCTCTACCCTTTTACGTAAATCATGAAGTACATCCTGAGAAGTCAATGCAAAATTTAGAATTGAAATATAGTGATATATATGGTAGTATTATAATATTTTAATAGGTGATCTATCTAATATACTCTAGTGATATATATAGTAGTTTTTAGTGATAATTTGCATGAATTATAGTAGTATGTTACTAATTCATATATAATGTACCTCTTCAGTTTGTTCAACATTTCTATCAGCTGCCTCTGTTGGAGGAGTGTAATACTGTGTATTTTGTGGACTTTGGCACTGAGTTGATTCATGAGGTTGTTGTGATGTTGACTCCTTTCTCTTCAGGTAATCGTTTTCAATTCTATCCACCTCTGACCAATACTGCCACGTATCTCAGGCTCCATCTTCATTATCATTTACCTACAATTAAGGATGAAACACATTTTTATATAAAAAGAATAAGATAGGTTTTCGACTACGTATTCCATATACAAACAGGATCATACCTTTGTCTTTGGAGGTTCAGAAGGATCAATTTTTTGTAGATATTCTTTTAAACTTGGTTGGATTGATCCAACTCCAAAAACTCCGTCAATCACCTCAATTTCTTGTCTTTGTCTCAACAATTTCTAGAGTCCAACCATTGTAGGAAGGAAATTGTCTATCAACCAGGTTCATTCCTTTGTACCTCACACGGTCGACATATAACAACTACAAAGTGAAACAAGTAAAACTATTAATTAGATTTTATATTCTATTAGAATATACGGACGAGAAAAAAAAAGATTTAGATTGTTGTCTTACAGTGAGAAAGATTAGTGATCCTCGGAAAAATGTTGTTGTTGTTCTGTTCCAACTCTCCATTCCAATTACAAGGTATGAAAGGCATATGTTCAGCCTATTTGTATTTAAAGAGGTACAACTCAACTCAGATAAGAAAGCTCAGTAAATAGCAAGTCAACGGAATCCGTACGAAGAACGTCAAATGATTTATGGGAATTATATGTCAGATAAATTCCAGGATGCTGCTGCACACCACTGATAGAAGTTCATTAATATGTTCAAGCCTCAGTGCACAAATAATCTTTTGTGGCACGTCCAGGAGTTCAGAAGATATAAAGTTTCTATACTTTATTTTATCAGAAGATTCCATTTAATGAAGAAGTACTTACAAGACGATGACTCGACGAACAAATCAATTCTTAATGTTTATTTGACAAAGAATATTTGATTTAACTAGATACAGATGAACCAGACAGTACATCTGTGTATCAGTTATTCAAATTGAATATTTGAAGTCAAGCAGAGTTGGTGGTTCGTTCGTTCGACTGATCAAGACGGAGTTATTAATGTTTAAAGAAGACGGGAAGCAATTCTGCTGATGAATGGGTGATTAAATATTTAATAGCTTATTATTTCACTTCTCAGATAATTAAATTAATTATGTAATTTATTTGTTAAATTAATTCACTCTCGAATTAATTTAATTTATGAATTTATATGATTAAATTAATTAAGTGGATAATTTTCTATTTAAATATAATCTACAAATTACATTCAATCATCCACTTAAGCTCAGCAAGACAATCTGATATTGTCTTACCGAATTTTCCAACTGCCAAGACAATACAAATTGTCTTACCGAAGCTAAGCCTGCAAGACAATCCTGATTGTCTGACTGAAGCTTACAAGACAATTCTCAATTGTCTGACCGAATGGTTCTCAGCAAGAAAATCTTTGATTGTCTGCCCGAGTATGCTCTGCCAAGACAATGAGATTGTCTGACCGACTGGATGCTTGCAAGACAATTTTAAATTGTCTGGCCGAATGCATTCTGTCAAGACAATCAAAGATTGTCTGACCGAATGAAGATCAGCAAGACAATCCTTGATTGTCTGACCGAATGGAGATTGTCTGGCCGAGCTCTGAATTGTCTTGCTAGCCTTAAAATTGTCTTTCTGCTGTGTCTTGTGCTTGCAAGGCAATCTGAAATTGTCTTGCCCTTGCTACTTTGTCTTTGCTACTCACAATTGTCTTGTCTTTCAATTGTCTTACAAGTACAAATGCTTTGCCTATAAATATGGCATTGCATCCTTCATTTTTTAGTGTTCATTCACTTTGTATTCAAAGCATTTGTAAAGCTTTCAAGTTGTTTGTAACTTGCTTGATCGTTATATCCACAGTTTTCTGTGCTTTGATAACCCGGTTGTTTTAATCACTAAATCTAGAATATACCCTGTCGAATTTATTCTACGAACTTTAGTGGACATTAAAACTGAACCATTTTAATTATATAACGACGTCAAACATTGTTATATTAATTAATTATAATCTGATTAACAAATCATATTCAATCAGATTCACTTCCGCGAAGATTTGGTACTGATTGTATTCAACCCCCCCCCCCTTCTACAATCATATCTGGACCTAACAATTGGTATCAGAGCCAGGTTGATACCATTTTCCGTATCAGATCCTATACACACTCTGTAACGTCCAAATATTTTTTATTCGAATTAATTTTATTCCAAAAATTAATTTTGATTTAAAATATTTTTCTTTCAAAAATCCAAATCTCATCCAAACACTATTCACTTCAAATCCTTAAACATGAGTACACAAAAGATCAGTAGCATTAAAATCCCACCGTTCAGCAAGGAACACTTTGGCCTATGGAAAAGGCACATGTTCCTATTCCTCCGCACTGCGAACAGAAAATACATCGGGATTTTGGACAAAGGTGTTACTACTCCGATGAATGTCATATTAGCACACGAAGAGGATGGTGTGTTAATACCTCATCAGATCATTCCGAAAGAACTTTCTGAGTACACAGATGAAGAGAGTGAACAGATGAATTTAGATGATGCTCTTCAACTAATTTTGGTTGAATCTCTAGATCCAGTGATGTACAATGCTGTTGTAAATTGTAAGAACGCCAAGCAAATCTGGGATACGTTAGAGATTATCAATGAAGGTTCAGAGGAAGTTAGGGAAAACAAGAAAGAGATACTGATGGCTCAGTATGAACAGTTTGGTTCCCATCCCGGTGAAGGGATTTCAGAAGTATTTATCAGACTTAATAATTTGATAAATAATTTAAATCTGAATGGGAAATTCTACGACAAGAAAGAGGTCAACATGAAGTTTCTCTTAACCCTTCCTGAACATCTGGAACACAGAATCACTGCCATCAGGGAAAGCAGAGATCTGAATGAGATTTCTCTGGAAAGACTCTACGGAGTTTTGAAAACTTATGAACTGGAGCAAGTTCAGAGTAAACAGAGATATGGCTGGGGTAAAACACAGAACCATTCGAGAGCTCTAGTTGTTGAGTCACCTGTACTGGAAGAAAAGAAGAAGGATGTTGTTGTTCCTTCTAAAACCACTCAGGAATTTGTTGTACCTGAGATTGGTCAAACTGCTTCTTCCAGTGGTGACGAAGAGTTCTATACAATGGAAGAGCTTGAACAGTTAGAAGATCAATCTCTATCACTGTTTGCCAAGAAGTTTGGAAACATGAGATTCCGGAAGAACCCTTCCTATAAATACAAACCTACTGTTAGTAAGTTTCAGAAGGGAGGCTATTCATCTTCTACAAGCAAAGGAGGATACAAGACTGGGATGGTGGACAGAAGCAAGTTCAAATGCATCAATTGTGGTGAACCTGGACACTTTGCAACTGAGTGCAAGCAGCCCAAGGTTCAAGGAAAGAGAAAGGATTCGTATGATGAGCTGAAGCAGAAGTATGATGCCTTAGTAAGAAAGCATCATGGTACTTCTGGAAATCAAAGCTTCAAGAGCAAATCATATCTAGCAGAAGGGAAAAGCTGGGATGATACAGATAGTGATGAAGAAGAGCAGATTGGGAATGTTGCTCTCATGGCTAATGCTGGATCATCTTCACCTCCTCCTGCTGGAAGCTTTCAGGTAGATCCTACATGCCCTAAACTGTTTATGCAATTAGGACTTGAAAGAGATGATGCTATTAAAAGGATGAAAGCTGCTAATCTTAAAATTGATACTTTAGTCTTAGAAATTCATGCTTATAAGATGAATGAGATGAAAGTATTAAAACCTAAAATAGAACAATTGACTATGGATTTAGGATTACAATGTGCTAAAGTCAAAGTTCTAGAGAAAGGTGAGATTGCTTTAAGACTTCAGCTAGACGAAGAGAAAGTGAAATGTAAAGCCTTTAAGGATGCCTCCTTGATAGTCAAAGAACTTAATGATAAACAAGAGATCAAGAGAACTGTTGCAATAGGCTTTGACTATAACAAATCTGTAGGTAAGGCTAGTAACATTACTCCTTTTAAGAAGAGTGCTGAGGAGAGAGGGATTCCTTTTGTTTTAAAAGATTCCCCTAAACCATTGTTTAAAACCTCAGAAGCTGAACCTCTTTTAGAGACTCCTGTTGTCATTAGATATGAACTAAAACAGGAAGACCTTAAAATGAAAGAGAGTAATGAGATGAGAGGTGAGATTCTGACAAACCTGAAACCAATCAAAGTGAAAGGCAATGTTAGGTTGCCTAAAGCTGGTTTAGGTGTCAACTCTGAAAGAACTAAGTTCAACAAGCCTAATAACTTTGTGAATAGTAAGAACAGAAACAATAGATGCCATTCTACTGAGAATTTTAAAACTGATAACAAGGTTAGAGTAGAATCTATTGATGTTCCTACTACTATGACTGATATTTCTGTTGTTCCTGCTTTTGATGCATGTCATAAATCTTGTAGTGTTGATAATTGTATGACTTGTGCTTTCAATTTGATGTCTGCTTATTTTAAAAATTTGCATGCTAAAAATGAAAACACATCACCTAGACAACACACAAACAACAAGCATGCTAGATCAAAGACTGCTAGTCCTTCTCATAAGAGAAAGGAGACTTATGTTTCAAAGCCTAAAACTAAGGTTTATAAGGCTGTTGTTAAGGAAGTAAGTTCAGTCAAGTCTGAACCAAGTATCAGTCCAAGAGGCTCTGTTGTTACACCTGATAGAAATCAGTTCTTTAAGTTTGCTGGACCCAATCAAGTGTGGGTCCCAAGGAATGCTTAATCTAGTTGTCTTTTGCAGGGTGCCAGTGGAATTGTTCGTGTTACCTGGGTGCTTGACAGTGGAGCGTCAATGCACATGACTGGCAATAAATCCCTGCTAGAAGACATAAGAGAAGGAGCTGGCCCTACAGTCAGTTTTGCTGATAATAGCAAAGGTCGTACTGTGGGATATGGCAAGTACAAAATTGGAAGGATCATCATAGAAGATATTGCAATAGTTGAAGGACTTCAACATAATCTCCTGAGTGTCAGTCAATTCTGTGACAAAGGTTATTATGTTCATTTTGAAAAGGAGATATGTATCATTAAACATATCAAGGATAAGCGTCCTTCACTATGTGGCATAAGGAAAGGCAATATATTCGTAGCTGATTTGTCTTCAGGACCAGGAAACGAAGTTCACTGTTTCTACGCCAAAGCGTCTGCTGAAGATAGTTGGTTATGGCATAAGAAGCTCTCACACCTCAACTTCAAAACCATGAACTCTCTAGTCAAGAGAGATCTAGTGAGAGGGTTGCCTTCCCTGGAATTCTCAACTGATGATCTTTGTGAAGCTTGTCAGAAAGGAAAAGCGAAGAGAGCATCTCACAAAGGCAAAACCATCAATACCATTACAGATCCACTTCATTTGTTGCATATGGATTTGTTTGGCCCTGTGAATGTTGTATCCATTGATGGAGGAAGATATGCCTTGGTTATTGTGGATGACTTCTCAAAATTTACATGGGTTTACTTCCTGGCTTCTAAGGATGAAACTCCCCTGACAGTAATTGATCATATCAAGTTGGTTGAGTTGGAAAAAGGTGTTCCTGTAAAAGCTGTAAGATCAGACAATGGAACTGAGTTTAAAAATCAAACTCTAATCAACTTTTACTCTGAAAAGGGAATTAGAAGGCAGTATTCAGCACCAAGGACTCCTCAGCAGAATGGAGTCGTCGAAAGAAAGAATCGTACACTGATCGAAGCTGCAAGGACTATGATTGCTGAAGCAAAGCTTCCTCTGTACTTTTGGGCTGAAGCTGTGTCTACTGCCTGCTATACCCAGAATAGAACCTTGATCAACAAGGATCATATGAAAACTCCATTTCATCTGTATAACAACAAGAAACCTTATGTCAAACATCTTCATGTCTTTGGAGCCAAGTGTTATGTTCTCAAGGATGGTGAAGAGAACTTGAACAAGTTTGAGCCAAAGGCTTCTGAAGCAATTTTTGTTGGTTATACAAATAATGCCTATAGAGTTTTTATAATTGACACTCTGTCAGTGAAAGTTAGTGTCAA
The DNA here is from genome assembly GCF_001625215.2 of Daucus carota subsp. sativus. Taxonomy (NCBI): domain Eukaryota; kingdom Viridiplantae; phylum Streptophyta; class Magnoliopsida; order Apiales; family Apiaceae; genus Daucus; species Daucus carota. The sequence continues at coordinate 16,580,120 of NC_030389.2, forward strand.
TGTTACATTTGATGACACTAAACTTCCAAGTTTACAATCTGCTGATCCATCTGAGTCTCTGAAGTTTGACAACTATCCAGACTCTGATTCAGATGATGATATTCCACCTGAGGTTGCAACAGGAGTTGACAACAATGATAATGATCCAGGCAATGGTGGAGGAAATGGGAATAATGCTGGAGATTCCACTGATGCCAGTGGTGGATCATCAAGTCAACCTGGCAACAACTCAGGGGGAGCTGATGGATCAACTAGTCACACATTTCAGCTTAATGATAATACTGCTGAATCATCAAGGACACATCTTCCAAGGGAAATGATTTGGAGCAGAGATCATCCCTTTGATTTAATTATTGGTGATCCTGATGTTGGTGTCAGGACTAGAAGTGCTACGACAAATGAATGCCTATTCTCTGGGTTTCTATCTCAACTAGAACCAAAGAAAATAGAAGAAGCACTTGCTGATCCTGATTGGGTTCTTGCCATGCAAGAAGAACTCAATCAATTTGAGAGACAAGAAGTCTGGGCCCTAGTTCCAAGACCAAAAGGAAAATCTACGATTGGAGCTAGATGGGTCTTCCGTAACAAGTTAGATGGTGATGGCATTGTTGTAAGAAACAAAGCCAGACTGGTGGCAAAAGGTTATTCACAAGAAGAAGGAATTGATTATGATGAAACCTATGCTCCAGTTGCTCGTCTTGAAGCCATCAGAATATTTCTTGCATTTGCTGCACACTCTAACTTCAAGGTATATCAAATGGATGTGAAAAGTGCATTTCTGAATGGAAAGCTAGAAGAAGAAGTATATCTGGAACAGCCCCCTGGCTTTGAAAATCCAGAGTTTGCTGATTTTGTATACTTCTTATTCAAAGCTGTCTATGGACTCAAGCAGTCACCAAGGACATGGTATGACACTCTCTCTGAGTTTTTAATTGAAAACAATTTTACTAGAGGTGTCATAGACAAAACTCTCTTTTACAAATTGCATGATAAGGATATGATATTTGTACAAATATATGTTGATGACATTATATTTGGTTCTACTAACGATAACTTGTGCAAGAGATTTGCTAAGTTGATGCAGAGTAACTATGAGATGAGTATGATGGGTGAGCTGTCCTACTTCCTTGGTCTTCAAGTAAGCCAAAAGGATGATGGAATATTTATTTGTCAATCCAAGTATGTCAGAGATCTTCTTCGAAAGTTCAATCTAGAAGACTCTTCACCGGCGAAGACACCCATGGCCACTGCCACAAAGCTTGACAAGGATAAATCTGGTAAGAAAGTTGATATCACAAGCTATCGAGGTATGATTGGCTCTCTACTTTATCTTACTGCAAGTAGACCAGATATCATGTTTGCAACATGTTTGTGTGCTAGGTTCCAAGCTGATCCTAAGGAATCACATCTTATTGCCGTCAAAAGAATCTTTAGATATCTTAAGGGTACACCTGGTTTAGGTATTTGGTACCCTAAGAATACTGGTTTTGACTTAACCGGCTATACAGATTCTGATTATGCAGGATGCAGGATTGATAGGAAGAGTACGTCTGGAAGCTGTCAATTTCTAGGACGTCGGTTGGTTTCCTGGTATAGCAAGAAGCAGCACTCCGTGTCTACTTCTACTGCTGAAGCTGAGTATATAGCTGCTGGAAGCTGCTGTGCTCAGATCTTGTGGATCAAGAATCAACTGAATGATTATGGTGTTGTAGTAAACAAAATTCCTATATTTTGTGATAATACAAGTGCCATAGCCATTTCCAACAATCCGGTTCAACATTCAAGAACCAAGCACATTGATATCAGGTATCATTTTATACGAGAACATGTCATGAATGGTACAGTGGTGTTACATTTTGTACCCACGACTGAGCAAATTGCTGACATCTTCACTAAACCACTGGATGAATCCACTTTCTCTAAGCTGGTTTGTGAATTAGGGATGTTAAATATGACATAGCTCTCTTGTATATATATTTTTCACATGCATTATATGTTTTTTTTTTGTGAATTTTCTGTATAATTGTATCTATTTTATTAGATTTTATATGATATTCTGTATATTATCTGATAATGTTCTGAGTAATTATGCATGTTTGTATATTAGTCTGTAATTTTCTAAGTGCATTTACACTCCCCTGTAATATTCCCTAAGCATTTAGATAATTATTTGTAATTATTTTGTATTTTTCAAAATTAATTAAGCATAAATATTTGATTTTAAGTTAATTCATCTTCTTGAATTAAAGTTAAAGTCATAAGTATTTATATTTAATTAAAGTTGAAATTTACAAATATTGTGTAATTTATAGTATTGTTTTTATTATAGATTTTGATTTTTATTTGCAAAAGTTTTTTTATCTTTTAAATTAATCAAAATCATATTATTTTGTTATTATTTGTTTTTCTGTTAGACAATTACATTGTCTACTGATTGGCTCGGCAAGACAATTGAAATTGTCTTGCTGAACCGTTTTTTCAGTATAGTTTCAAACCACTCGGCAAGACAATTCAAATTGTCCTTACGCACTTGACTTTGTCTGGCTTCGTTAATTCTCGGCAAGACAATTTCAAATTGTCTTCCGAGACTTAACTTTGGATTGTCTTGCTGCCTTGTATATATTTCCCTGTAAGACATTTGAGCAAGACAATTTAGATTGTCTTGCCCAAACTCATTATCTTCTCCAACTCGTACATACACGAGATACACCACACTCGACTGCGTTTCTTTTTCAAGTTTTGTGTAAAACTTGCTTGTGGTTACGTGATTTCAAGCCATAGTTGCTTGCTGGGATTGTGATTTTGCTCGATTTAACCGGAACTCTGCCGGATTTTCGTCGGACATTCGAACCTTACTGTGGTTGGCCGTGATCGACTTCCCCTGTGTATTCGTGTGTTTGATTTGTGATTAAGGTTCCAATTCGAATTAGGGTTCTTGAAGTTTAGGGGTGTGTTTGGTTGATATCAATTTTAGGGTTCTTTTTGGCTAAGGCTGCGTTTGGCTTAAAGATTATTGGATTTAGGAATTTTTTTTTCTCAATTAAGGGCGTGTTTTGGATGATTGGAGCCATCTAAGTTAATTAACTTTTAATTCGATATTATTTTAATATTTCGAATTATTAATTAATTAATAAGCTTTAATTAATAGTTGAAATTTGCGAGACATTTGAGAATTCACATTTAGTTTGAAAAATTCTCGCTTAATTCAATTTTAATATTAAAAAATGGCCGGAGAAGTCGTGGTTTGCTGAGACTAACTACCTTGCTAGCCTAACCCTGACGAACTGCTCAGATAGATTCCGGACTTGGGTCAGATTTCTTTCGAGACAGAGTTTAGTCAGTACTGCACTCACTACAGATATAGAAGTCAGCTGCAACCCTTGTTTGACTTCTACTCAAATGCTGTCAACTCTACGACCCTGGAAAAACTACAAGATAATAGGGGATCTACCTAACCGGAAGAGGATTGTAATCACTGTCGATGATGTGAACCGGATCTTAGGACTTCCAAGGGACAATTCGAGCCAGATCCCTCAGAGGATGAACTGAGACAATTCTTTCAGGATATTCACTATCAAGGTCAGATTTTTCTCCCGAAGATGTCAAAGGGAAATCTGAAGGCTGAATGGGATTGTGTTCTTTGACACCCTTCACCCTTGCCAAGGTGTGTTGCTCCCACTAATCGAAAGAACTTTGGGAATATATCTTCAATGCTGCAAATATTGGATTCAGCATAGCTTATAACCGTCGAATCAAATTTGGGAAGATATTGCTGAGAGAGATTATCAGAAAATGGGGTCTGTTACACAGAGATCAATTCAGAGGAATGACAAGTTGAATGCTTCTACCCCAGATTCCTGATGTTGTTTATGAATGATAAGATGAATGATGATGATAGGCACATGTACGTCGATTCTCCTGTGGTCCTATTCAGAGGACTTGTTGCCAAGTCCAAACTAGGCTGGTCAACAAGAAAAAGCATGAATGTACACTGGTGGTGACTCCATTCATGCTAGAGCAATTCAGTGTTCCTTTTCAGCCTGTACAGTTCCCAGAACCACTACACAGCAACAATAATCAACCACAACAACAACAACAAGCTCAACCACAAGTACAACCGCAACAACAATCACCTCCTCAAAACGATCAACCACTTCAACTACTTCAAGACTATCAGGCATACCAGCCAATCCTCACATTACTCTCCCTACAAACCTCCTTACAATTCACCCACACAACAATCACCTCACCAATCATCATACAATTCGCCTCACCAATCTCAACACCAATCCCCCGCCACAATAC